>NC_137085.1:62669025-62865599 GCF_951640355.1 Cnephaeus nilssonii | reverse complement strand
TCCCAAGTGATAGCTTTTATTATCCCATTAAGATGCTAACCCTGTCTAGTATAAACATACACACAATATGTGCATGTTTCCAAAGGAGTCCAACTCAATGAATTATTTTCAGGGGGCACTGTGGAAACAAGCAAATTTTCTCCTGTCCTTTTATGTTATCTACTCTGTGACATGAAATATGCAGTGATTTCACAGCCTCAGGAAATGGAATTTTCTTTGCTTTTATCATTTTCTGTGGTTAACATAAGGCACTTACCAAATGTATCTGCCCTGCTGATGTCCTTTTGCCCATGGTTCTGAGGCTTCAGAGCTACCATTGCCATCCAGAATTTTTACCAACACATGGCTCACACAGATAGTGTGCAAACAAGGGAATGTAAGAGAGTTAGAGTTGGTGCACTGAGCATCCAAATGGCTATAAAAAGGGATTTTTGAGCAAAGAGACATACAGGTATTATTTTTAAATAGTTATCTAATTTTAATCCTTCTCTCTCAAACCTCTTCACCATGTAGATCTTCCCATCATTGAATGAAAGAGCACATGGATTACTTTCCATGTACTTGCAATGACTTTCTATAAGCACACATGATAATATTTTTTTGCCTCTCCTCCATTTTTCTTCACAGACCCTGTTTAAAATACAACTCTTCACAGGCCAATTACAACAACATTATCATTTAAGAGTAAATGCAATCAGCACATATGAGATGAGCACATCAAAAGATCAAAATTAGTAAGAAAATTCTTTATAAAAGCTGAGATGTAGAAACACAAAGCTTTATTTAAAGTAGGAAAGGTACATTTTGAGATTGTATATCCTTATGTCAAGGGATTCTCAGTTATTCTCTCTTTTTCTTTTGTCTGTGTGCTTACTGTGTATATTATACAAAACAGAATGTTCTATATTTTGGAGCAGTTGAGCTGAACACACAATTCTTGACTTAGATTATCTGAGAAAAAATTTTCAAAAAAGCAGGTAGTGTGACATATGAGGCCTGGTGACTACTTAGCTAAGTAGCTCCATGAAAAGCATGCAAACTCTACTGAATCTACTGCATTCCTTTGCCTCTTCATCAGTAAGGTATTTGGAAAACTAGATCTACTATGAAAATAGAGGCATCTTAGTCAAGTGTCCCTTCTAGCTTAGGAAAAAAAATTTAATCAAATTTTCAATTGGGTTAAAGATAATGGTTATCAGTATAAAGCAATGAGGTCAGATTCTACTTCTACAAAGAATTAGATAATTTTCAGGCTCCCTTTTGAAGATCCACTAGGGATAAATAGAATTCCCAATTATTTTTAAAGATAGAATGTAGAGGATAAGTCCAATATCTACATCTTTAAGGTGATTATTTGCTGGTTTGCTACTGAATTTATGTCAACAGTTCAACTAAAATTAACGCCACTTCCCTCTACCCCCGTTTTCTTGATCTTTAAACATGAAAAAAAGGCAAAGTTACCTTAACTTTTTCTTTGTTGTTCTTACATCTCAAGATGTACACATCTATCCTATTATTCATGGCTTTTAGATACTGATGGATTATATAGAATGTAGAAACCATGGATCAGGTTCCTTTACAACAATTGGTTCACTGACTTCCATCTCAAAGCAACAGGCCAAATAACGTGTTGGATATTAGCAGTGCAGTGACTGTGTACTTCTTTTCTTCCTTTTTTCTGTTTATAGTCTATGGTGGTTTCTGCTGTGAAATAGTAATTTGGCTTTTCATTAACCAGGAACAAACCTTCCTACTTCCCTCCCTTTCATTCTCCCTGAGAGAGAACTATTGTTGGCTAGATGGTCTCTTTGTTGATATAGAACTTTAAATGGAGGTTACATTTTTGCTTAGGAGATCTCTGTATGAAGATGGGAACCCATCAGCTAGGTCTGTGTGGGGTCAGGGGGAGAAGCACTGACTCAGGTTTCAGGTGTTGATGGAAAGCTAATGTCACAGGAAACAATGATATGACGAGCTGGTCTACAGTGATGAAACTGAGCTATTTTCACAGCTAACTTCAGTGAATATGGGCAGCAGAAAAACTAAGCTGTCAGTTCAGTTCTAGCCTCTGTCCCCAGATATCACATTTGGCTCTAGAATTCTAGGAAAAGCAGATGCTCACTCTGATCTGGATACAATGTCAATATTTACTGGCAGAATTGCAATTTATTTAGGCCACTCCAACCCCTTTAGACTCAAAGCTTTCAGAATAACAAAGGAAACAGGCGGACATGACTTGTCATGACCAAACTCATCAATAAACAGGAAGGCAAAATGCCTTCTACTTAGACAGATGTTGCAAAGCAAATGTGTGAAGCTAGTGTAATTTTGTTTTTTCTTTATTACAACCATGATGAATACTCCTGTGTTACAGAAATTCTAAACCTGCAGAGTGCAAAAAGTAAATAAATAAGGACTTTGATCTGCTATAGTTATAATGTGCATCACAGACATTTCTTGCTCTTAAAAATGTTACAGCCTTTTCCTTTAAAATGTGAAATCTGAGATAATTAAAAAGTAGCTGAAAGAGCTAATCAAACTCTAATCTCTTTCCTTATTAGAAATAAGACCAACAACCTCTCATGAAATTAACCATAAATAAATAAAAAATTTAAACTCACTATACTGACAAATTACTTTAGTTAACCTCATGCCAGTATCTGAAGTGAGAATTTAGTTCATAGCACACGCCTGCTTGTGTGGTGAAAGGTAGACTACCTGATATGTTTAGGAAAGCAGGGGTGTGATAATGCTTCTTATTAATTAAAAAAAAAAGACCCAGAAGAGACTTTAGAAACAATCTAGAGCAACAGCTCATCTTTAAAATAAGCAAAGTGGAACAGAGGGAAGTCAGTGATCTGCATGTATCATTTAACTGTAAAACAGTTATTTAATATCTATAGCTTAACTTGAAACGTTACAAGGTAAAATGGAGTAATTCAATGTCCATAGAAGTTATTAGTAACATAACCTTGCCTTGCCTTCAAATTAAAATGTGAGAGAAAAAATGCTTTAGAGCTGAACAAAGTAGTCATCTTCTCATTCAGAAAACCTGACCAGGGTTACCAATCACGTCTATAAGTGGGAGCCACTCTTTGATTCTGGATTGGTCCAAAGGCATAGAAAAAGGAGAGGGCAGTTGTCATCTGTGACCATCCATGCAATGCCCAGGAAATGAACATCTTGTCAGGAAGACCTTTAAATTCTTAATTTGATCCCCTGATCAAATAACCACATGCTATAGAAATGCCTACAATGGGTCCTCAAAGCCTGAACAGGACACACTTTGCTAACTATTAATTTAGATGCTATTGTTGATGTTGATTCACATAGCTTGTATTCAACCCATTATTCAAGAAATAAGCTGTTCTCTTTTTAAAGTCCTGTCTTCACCTATTTTGTATCAATGAATGCCAGAATACAGAATTTTCAGGTGCATTGTTGAGAAAAGCTTTGTATGGTTGTCCATTTTACTTTTTTCGTGAAGATTATATGATATTTATTAACTCAAATTGCTGTAGTCATCCAATTTCTTAAGGTAGATTCATTTTTGTTCTTGCTTTCTATCACATATGCAAAGCCACTTATCTCAGAACAACCAATCTTCCTTTTTTCCCCACTCTGCATTCTTCATAAGACATATTTCTATTGGTAGTAATGTTTTCATGTTATTGTTATCTCCTGACTATAAAAACGAAATTACATGCCAATGGAGCAAACTTTTCACTCTGCACATAAAAGTTAATGGCTTTTAGAACTCCATGAGTTTCAATCAGATAGTTTTGTAGCTAACATTAAGTTGGCTTCTTGGATGGTTGACTTAGAATGCCGGCTACCCAACATGATGATGCCAATTCAAATAGAAAACTGAAGTGATAATTACAATTCATCAATAGCTACCTATGAATAAACTATAATTACAGAAAAAGGTATGATCTTTCCCTATCCTAGATGTACACTTAATGGGAAATATAAAAATGTTATTGTTTCACAGTGGCTATTAATTTTATGAGCTATAGTAATGTTTGAAAATATTACAGAGATAAATATAAAAAATAAAAGGGTGGTTTTTTAATTTTTAAAGAAACTAAAATAAAACATTGACCATTAAAATGTTTTAAAGAATATAATTTTATATTTTATAGCTTCTGTCTGTTCTAAAGCTTTTACTTTATTTTTCCTTTCAATGACCTTAATGATAATTATACCTGATCTCATCAAATAATTTTATGTGAATTACATAGTCAATTTCTATCATACTTCCCAAAGGAGTTGTAAAACTTGGGCATCAGGTCTTGTTGATTCCTCAGAAAACTGTGGAGCTGGTTTCTTTGTAACCCAAATGGCAAAAACAAAGATACTGTGCAATTACTGTCTTCTACCGTTTTAGAAGACAGTAAAGGACAGGCACTCAGAGTTAATCAACAGAAATATGACTAGGTAAATACCATTTTGAAGAAACAAACTTAGGCAAAGTGGTGAATCAGTTATTCTGACATTGGATTAGGTGACTGAAGGGTATAGAGAAACTTTAGTAAGGACTAAAATAAAAATAAAAATGTGATATGACCAATACATGTTTCATGTTTGCTTAAAATCAGTCTCTTTAATGCATAACATAAATTAAAAAAAAAAGACTACAATTTACAGGTGAGTTCTTTTGTTTTGTTCTTGGTTGGGATGTTGGTACTTAACAAAAGAACAATCTCAGAAAATTATTTAATTCTTCAGTCAAACAAATTTATTTTAGTATAAATTGTATGTGTTGTTGAATAAGAAATGAGGTTGTTAAATTAGTTGACAATAATTTTAAAAAACTGTTAAAAAGAAAGCAAAAGTACTTCAAGAAAATGGCATTAAAATTATTTTGTTACTTTTTACTATCAATCAGTGCTCTACAATACTATTACTTACTTATATTTTTTTTCTTTATTTATTTACAAACAAAACCTTTATATGATTAAACCTAAAAGAGGTAGGTTTCTATTAAAATTTGGTATTAGGATGGATGAGGATAAGATCCGAGAATAAATTACCCGTGATGAAGAAAAGGGGAGAATGGGTAAGAATCCCAGCAAAAAGAATCAGTGGGACAGTAGGCCAAATTGAGGAGGACTGTGTGAAAAGCAGTAGAGTGGATCACCTAAAACATTCTGTAGTCAGATGAGTCGCTAGTAAATGAAAGTCAGATTGAGATGTGCACTAAGGTTCAAGACCATCTGAGAGAAAGAGGGAGAGGGAGAGAAAGGAAAGGAGGGAGGGAGAGAAGGAGGGGAAGAAATGGAGAGAGTGGGGAAAAAGAGAAAGAAACTGGAATGGTCACAAAAGCTAAACCATTAGAAAATCTCATTAATCCATGATTCTCTGACTAGATGTGGAAAAAAACAAATTGGGGGGTTCAGGAGGTTGCCAACAGTTGCTATATGGAGCTACTAGTAAATTCATGATGTAGTGTAAATTATCTAGCCTAATTCTCAGATAGCAATGGGCCTTGATGTGTCTTCTTTGAGTAAAGATCTTATTTTTCCTGGTCTATCTGAACATCAGATATTCAACTGTGTCACCCGATTCCCCCATTCTAGGTTAACAATACCTGAAAGGGACTTTTCCTTCAGACTTTACAGTCAAAGGGAAGCTTCACTGAGAATGGTTAAAACAATATTTTGGAAAGAATTGTAAACAATTTAGCAGAGAGGTAAAACACAATGAGCTAGGGTTCGTTGGAGCAACAATTCATCACCGGCAATATAGTAAATATTCTAGAGAAATGTTGGCAGTTGTTCCAGAAGAAGCTACAGGTAGATTTGGGGCACATGAAGAGTAGGTTCAGTATAATTTGAAGGGCAAATTTCAGTGGTGTAGCAAACTATATGTAGACTCATATACATGCACTGTATGTGTAGACTGCATATACGTAGTGGACAAAAGTAGGTTTACAGTTGTGAGTACGTGAAACACAGACTTTATTTTTTTATTATTATTTATTGATTATTGTATTATTTGCATGTGAACAACAATAAACCTACTTTTGCGCACCTTTTTATAATCATAAGCTGAAAATATATACATTTAAATTTGGGTATTAATTTTAACCCCTAGCCAAAATGGGATAACAAAATTCTCTCTATCATCTCCCTATTTAAATCACTTTTTCATCACCTTGGTTTTGCATTATTCATGAACCTGCTTTAATAATCCATATAGTTCCAATTTGTATTCTAATCATTACTTTTTTGTTATCTCAGCTTTTATATATATATATATATAACTTTTAGTGTCTCTGCCATCATTTGTTCATGATCACATTTTCACTAATCAACTAAATATCTGTAGCATTAGCTACCATTATTCTAAGGTTTCTACTACACAGAACACTAGTATTCCAGAAAGTGTGTATTCTTCTGATGTCTCTGCAAATACCAGCTATGTATTTCAAAGAAATGATTGCCCAGTTACATTTGAAAACTCTCCTGTATTTTATTTAAAACTAGTGACCCAGTGCACAGATTCATGCACATTGAAAGGAAATTAATTAGACGGTGGCCAGCAAGGCAGGACTGGGCAAGACAGGCTGGACATGCCCTGGAGCCAACCTCCTGTGGTCCCTCCCCTGCCAGCCGCACCTAGGGTGGTGCTGTGGCTCAAAGGGTGTCTGCAGAGTGAGCAGGGTCCCTCTGGCAGGTGGGGTCCCTTGGTCTGGCCTGTGGGGATCGGGCTGAAACCGGCTCTCCCAGCATCCCCCGAGGGGTCCCAGAGTGCAAGAGGGCACTTTGCAAAGTTGCTGTCATACAGGGTGTGGAACGCAAATGCAAGTGTGCAGTAAACCAGATTCAGGGCCGACAGTGCCCCAGCAACAACATAACCCATAGCAAAGGAGGGAATATCACGGCCCTGCAAGGCATCGGGCTTCCTCCTCTCTGGTTTTGGGGTGTGTCACCCAAGAACCACCGCTGCCAAGAGACTGCATCTCCACAGCTCCTGTGTTGAGTGTCTTCCCCCTAGTGGTCAGTGTGCATCATAGCAACCAGTCGAATGAGCAGAGGGACACTTAGCATATTAGCCTTATATATATAGATAATAGGGATGGATCTGTAGATCTTACTGTTGTCAACTAAAGAACAACTATCTTATTTAGTACAATTCACAAAATGAAAAAATTCTTTTATACTGTGCAGTCATCATTAATTCTGTTTGTTGCTCTTTTGCACTATAACACCTTCCATGGCTGCACAAGGTCAGGAGTTCTCAGGTCCCCCCAACTTCTGACCAACTTGCTACATATTTAGGAGTTCCCACAATTCCCTCAGGTTTGAATAGCACTGGAATGACTCACAGAACTCAGGAAAGTGCTATAGTTGTGACTACAGTTTTATTATGAAGGATACAAATTGGCACCAACCAAAGAAAACTCACATAAGGAGAGGCCTGGGGAAGCCCTGAGGGTCATCTCCCATGGAATCAGGACACGTCACCTGCACAGAAAACTGATATGTTCCCCAAGCAAAGAGCTCCCCTGAGCCTCAGTTTCCAGAGATTATATTGGAGTTTCATTATGTAGGCACCATTGATTGAATCACTGACCACATGACTGAACTCAATCTCTAGCCTCTCTCTTCTTCCCAGTGGTTGGGCTGATAGCAAGCAGTTCGAAGCCCCAATCCTTTAGTCACAGGAGTGGTCTTTCTGCCATGACCCCACCCTGAGTCAACTCAGTAGTCATTCTAGGGACCCATCATGAACAACAAAGACATTCCTATCACTCAAAAAATTCTAAAGGTTTAGAGCCTTTATCCCAAGAATCTGGAACAAAGACCAGACAAATTCTTTCTTACACAATACACACACATACATGTATACATGTATGTGCTTATAGACATATTTGTTTAAATGTCAAACAGCTAAGTACTTGACACATTATATATACTTTTGTAGATACTGAGAAAATAAGAAATGGGCCCCGAACTTGAACTGAGAGTTTGATTACTGAGCTGAGGGAGAGCAGCATGATGCCAAGACTTCTAGTAATAGTTAGGTTCTGGGAGGAAAAGGTAAGCATCAGAGACCATGAGCAACATAGCAGGAGCCCACTGGTCTTGTCCTCCTCACTCTTTCTCTAGCATAAACCTAAGCACAAAGGAGAATGAGGACAGAATTCCAGTAGGTTTGCTCTCTTTAACTTCATTTCTCTGCATAAGACCAGAGAAATTATAACTCTTTGAAATTTTCGATTCACTTAGATTTTATTATGATATACCATATTTTCCGGCGTATAAGACGACTGGGCGTATAGAAGATTTTCCTGGGTTAAAAAGTCGTCTTATACGCCGGAAAATACGGTAATTAATAGTTAGGAGGAACTTTACTAGACATTCGGAATGAATAAACTATTGCCTAATTATCAGACTAAGAAATTCCTTCTAAAAAAAAAAAAAGGCTTTGGTCTCCAAATCACTTCAGAAACTTAAAAATAACATTTTAAAAGAGTTGTCATGGTCTTTATATATTGAAGCACTCCAAAAGATGTGTAAACTGGAAACTATAAGACTAAAATGAATGTTTTAAAACCATTAGCACATTGAGCTCCTTGTTAATTGTGCAATTTTATATATAGTGAAAATTTGGAACAGCTTATGTTTTGCATGAGAAAAGCCCTTTTAAATTTAAAATTCGATTTTATTTCATTGCACTTTTAATTTATTGGTTAGTACTCTGTTAATATATCCATTTAGCTTTCAACATTTTTTGCAAATGCCTTTTATTTTTACTTCCCCAAGAGTCTCTAAACCAAATGATGGTGCATAGGCAAGGCACTCCAGCTCCACTTGTCTAACCACAGATGATAAAAGGCATTCAGCAGAGAAAATAATCATTAAAGGATCTTTTACAGTTGGCTGAGGGATTGTTATGATTGGGATGGGAGGGACATTAACTTACACATTACTCACAGCAAAGTATAATGACACATTTACAAGTTAAAGAGGCTTTGCATTCTGACAAGATCATTTTCAACAATACAGGAGAAACAGCTGAGCAGTTTCAGAGTGTCTCTTTTTTAAAAATCTGTGTTGGATTTAAGCAAAACTGATTTCTAATAGGTGTTAGGTGGTAGACACAAATATCCACCATCAATGCAGAACTTATTCAAATATGCCAGTACTGCAACCGCATACCTCTACTTGAATTAACCTGCTTGGGTCCTTAGACCAAAAGTCCTTTTCCAACAGAGACACCTCCCTAATATTCTGGCAAAGGGCAGCCCCAGTCTGTGGTAACAATCCCATCATAATCTCTTGGGGGGAGGGGAGGTGAACAAGTAGGTTAGCAGTCAGGTGACTTATTGTTAAACCCCTCCTTGTATCCTGTTCGGTTCTCCAAAGCCACAAACAGAAAAGCTGTATCGTCACAGTAAGTGGTCCTTGGCACATAATCCTTGCAAATATTGGGATAATTCAAACTTCACAACCGCTTTTTTCTGGTTCAAGAATATCCAGGGCTCCTCAAATACGATTGCTCATAGCCCTTGCAGTGCTCTTTTACACCTGTGTCACCCAAATATCCTGCTGGTTTATTTAGGAAGTCAAAGTGCAGAGAGATAAGGAAACTTGTTCAAAGTCATAGTTCTAGTAATGAATGAAGCTAGAAATTTAATTCACATTTTCTCTAACACCACAGCCACTGTTCTTTCTCCTACACTAAGTTTCCACCCTGAATGATTTACAGAATTGCACTTCATCTAAGGTTAATCTAACTTTGCAACCACCAGACAAATGGGATCATCTTCCTTTATCTCTTAAGGTTCATTCTATTCTGATTGTGTTGTGGTTGAAAGGTTTTTATTACAGCTCTCCTGCTAGTTTTCCCTAGTTTGAAATAACTCAAGAAATCAGCCCTATGTTCAGTTAATGAGCAACATTTAAAGGAGTGCTTATTACATGCAAAATTCCACTCATTCTCAGTGGAGAGAAAGACGTATTTATGAACAGAACCATCAATCTTACACTCATGCACAAGTCACATATACGAGGATGTCAGCCGTGACACTGTAGTCGTATAGATTTGGAAGCACTTTAATAATTTCCTATGTACCACCAGTCCTTTCCAATTCATCCTATAAGTTGTTGCAATTTTAATTTCTGAAAGCCTAGCTGTAGTCATTGCTAAACATGAAAACTGTCATTCTTTACTTCCTTTCCTCCTTCGATTCTCGTCTTTTACTAAATAAGTATAAAACTTCTCATTTACCATCCAATGGGCAGTTGTTTGGGTCTTTAGAGATGTATATATGTATGTATATATCTCAATCCTGGATGAGTAGGAGGGTGATAATAGTCCAGCGATGTTTTGCATGGCCCCTCCCTATGGTTCAGTTTTTAAATATGTATCACTTTACTGCCCAGGCCCGTGGTTGGCAAACTGCGACTCACGAGCCACATGCGGCTCTTTGGCCCCTTGAGTGTGGCTCTTCCACAAAATAACACGGCCTGGGCGAGTCTATTTTGAAGAAGTGGCGTTAGAAGAAGTTCAAGTTTAAAAAATTTGGCTCTCAAAAGAAATTTCAATCGTTGTACTGTTGATATTTGGCTCTGTTGACTAATGAGTTTGCCGACCACTGGGCCGGGCAATTTAGGACCTATCAGAGAGGGTTAAAATATAGTTTATGTTATAATCAGGAGTTTGTGGGGGGGTTTTAATCCTCACCTTAGGATATGTTTATAGATGAAAAAGAGAGAGAGAAAGAGAGAGAGAGACCAATCAGTGGCCTCCCTTCCAAGCCCCAACCTGTGATAAAACCCAAAACCTAGATATGCATGTGCCCTGACCAGGAATTAAACTCACAGGCATACAGGACAATGCTCCAAACAACTGAGCCACCCAACCAGGGAAGGAGCTTCTTTTTAGTATGCTTCTCAGATTTATTTCTCAAGGTGAATCAACAGATGAGAAAAAAAAATTCTAATTGTGGTGATTTCTTTATGGGAGTTATGGAGTGGGAGAAAAAGTGGAACAGGCATTGCCCTCATTTAAACCTGGATCCTTAATGTCAATCATGTATCCTCACTTTCAGCCCACGAGTCATGTTTCATTTGTCTGAATCACAACTGTGGCCAGGGTTTCTATCCATAGTAGTCCTGAGACCCACAGAAACCAGGCGATGTATACAGACCAACATGTCAGGATTAGTATGTCCAGAGAAAAAGAAAATATTTGATGGTTCTATTTTCCTCACACAGGAGTAAGAGCCTAGCTTTGAACTACTGAAGTGCCATCTTTTTATATCAAAATAGCAAAGTCATGGAAATAGGCAAGTAATTAGAGACCCAGAAGGAGGAGAGGAGAAAGGACATATGACCTAACTTTATATCCCTGCATAGGCAAACCAGAGAAACCTGCTACCATAACACCTTACATTAGCATTACCCTTTATATTTTGCAAAGTATTTTATAGACATTATCTCACTTAGTCTGAATTTTTATTTATTTATTCATTTATTTTTGCATTTTGATAGCACTATGATTTCAGAGATGTCCGAATCCTAATTTCAAGAACCTGTGACTACTTTTGGTTACATAGAAAAGGGCAATTTTTATTGCCAATGGAACTGAGAAAGCTTACTTTGGATTATCCAGATGGGCTTAATGTGATTCCAAGGGTCCTTAAAAGTGGAAAAGGAAGGCAGATCAAGAGAGTCGGAGGGAAATAAGACTCTAATAGAAGAGCATAGGAAACTGTAACGTTGATGGCTTTGAACATGGTAAAAGGTGGCAACAAGCCAAGAAATGTGGGTTATTTAGAAGTTAGGTAAGGTAAGAAAACATCCTCTATAGCCTCCATAAGGGCACACAGCTCTGGTGGTGCCTTGATCCTAACTCAGTGAAACTGATGTCACACTTCTGAACTATAGCCTGTAAAATAATAAATGTGAGTTGTTTTGAGACAATACACTTATGGTCTTTTGTTACAGAATTAATAGGAAACTCATATAATAGCCCTAAGAAGCATTCCATCCACACCCTTTATTTTAGCATCTATATTCACATTTTCTCCCCTCCACTGCATGAGTATTCCTTGAAGGCAGGGTTGCCTTAATCATTTGACATCCTTAAAGCTATAACATTTAGCACAGTATTTAATAAAGAAGCATATAACTGATATAACCTCATGCTTTTTAGTTTGTGAGTCAAACTTTCATAATTTTGGTACTGTGCTTTGGTGTTTACATATCAACTCCCAATTTCTGTGATTTCTGAGATTACCAGTCCATGTTTCATTCATCTAGTGCCTGGCATATAAAACAAACTTAAAATATATTTGATAAGGAAGTAAGATGAAGGAAGGAAGGATTGTAAATATTTAAGTTCAAGTTTAAGCTTCATACAACAAGCAACGCCTGCCTAATTCATAGTAGATGTTCTTCATATATTTTCTTAATAACGGTCTAAATTTTAGTTTTTATTAAATGAATGTATATCAAACTTTCTTAAGTTTATTGGATCAGCACATTCAGGAGTATGGCATATATTCAAAGTGGGAAATCACCTATGAGTTGTCAATTTTAGCGTGAAAATTCCAATAAAATGTGAATTATATGATGCCCTAAGTTTTTGCGAGTAATTGGTTGTTTTTAACTTATTAGCAATGATTAATAATGACCAAACTATTTTTAGACTTGGTACCTGAACTCCTTCCTGCCTCCTAACTCTGCCACAGATGCTGATAAAAATACTTCAGGAAACTTACTTAATAGGAGATTATGGAACCACGTTGTTCCATTACTTGAAATTTTTCTGTTAGCCTCACTTCTTCTTGGGTGTGTTTTTTGTTTTGTTTTATTTTGTTTGGCATGCAAAACTGATTTGTTCCTTTAAATCGCCGGCTTTTTCATAAGATGATCTTATAACCAAGTTTTAAGATGTGTTTTTAAAATATTTTTATTGAATTTTAGAGAAAGAAGAAGGGAGAGGGAGAGAGAAAGAGAGAAACATTGATGTGAGAGTGAAACATCAATCGGCTGCTTCCTGCATGCCTCCTGCATGCCTCCTACAGGGAATCAAGCCAGAACCCAGGCATGTGCCATGTATGGGAATTGAACCAGCCACCTTTCTGTGCTTGGGTTGATGCCCAACCAACTGAACCATACCAGCCACGGCTGATCTAATGTTTTCATCAAACACAGTTACTGATTCACTAGCTGCAACTATATTTTCCTTTCTTAGTGGTAAAAACAAAACAAACAAACCAAAAAAACAACAACATTGAGAGCCTTATATTCATTCTTGTCTAAGTTATATTCTTTTGGGTTTTGGCCTTAGTCTCCTCTGCTTCCAAACAAAAGGGAATGCTTCCAATATGTAGGTTTCCCTTCTAGTGACCCCTATAAAACCAAAGGGGACACTCACTTTTAGAGGTGGATTTAGTTTTAAATTACCTTTCCAAAGTAGCTAATTCTCCAGGCTCCCCCTTTAAATGATCTGCCAAGCCAGCCACTTCGTTAGCATCAGCATGGCATCTCAAATTTGAGAACTACAGATGTTGAAGGCATACAAATTTAGTGGTAGGGAAATCTGGCTTCTATAAGGATCACTAACCAGCATGTAGGTATTATAAAAGTATTGCTCACTTACCTTTTGATTGCAGGCACAACGTGCGTCTTAAATGATTTACTAAAGGAAATCAACTCCTAGTTATACTTGTCCATTCCTGTCTGTTCAGCAGGTTCTGAACACTAAAAGAGAAAATCTTTTTCTTTCTAAGTAGGTCACAGATCTGAATACTATTAATGAGTTGAGCATAAGGTATTTTCTATTAATAATTTATTTTATCACTGCAGTTCCTTCATTCTTTTTACATCTCTGTTCTAGTTTCCACTTTACGACTGTATTTACAGTACTCACAAGCAAAATTATGCCTACCTTCTTCTGTTTATAAGTCAGTTTCCTGATTTTGCTTCTCTTGCTTGAGCAGAAATAATCAATTGACCCTAAAAATGTTTAAATATTGGCTTCTAACACAATAATGAAAGAGAACTTTCTTTTCTAGGTTTGGAATTATGATTTCCATTTCTTGATTTTTCCTATCTAATATTAGTTGTCAAACAAATTGTTTGATCTTCCTTGGTCTGTAACATTTTTTAAATAAACATGAAATTTATTTTCATGTATTGCAAAAGAACTTAAAAAATAAATGTTGTCTAGTTAACTAATAATTTATATTTTTTTCATAAAATCAGTATCTTCTAATGGGCATTTTCCCCCTCAAGGTTTAAAGCCAAGCACACTAAGATCTGAATATTTACTACAATGGGCATATTTAGACCATCACCATTTATTTGAGAAAGTCAGTAAATCTTTTTGAATGGAGAAAGATTCTTCATTTAGTTGTTTCTACTTATAATAAAACTAGAGGCCCAGTGCACGAAATTTGTGCATGGGTAGGGTCCCTAGCAGCTGCCGGCTGCTGGCCAGGGCCTCCCGTTCCCGGCTGTCAGCTGGGCCTCCCTTCCCTGGCTGCCAGATGCTGGCCAGGGCCTTCCTTTATTCCATGCTGCCCCCTGGTGGTCAGTGCACATCATAGCAAGCAATCAAACTCCTGGTCGGTCGAACTCCCAAGGGGACACTTTGCATATTAGGCTTTTATATATATATATATATATATATATATATATATATATATATATATATATATATATTAAATTCCTACTAATGATAGAGAAAAACATTAAACATTGCAATAGAAAGTAGATTTTGTCACCAAGTTGATATTTACTGTCACTTGCATATTACTCTCCCCAGAAAAGATTATATGGGGATGGGAGAAGAAGTGGAATCAACATCATGTTACAATATTATTCAAAGATCTGAATATTTAAAAATCATTGTACCCCAGATGCACAAGCCTATAAATTCATGGGAGAATTAAATATGTAAACCACTTAGCATACCCTCAAAACATCTATATGTTTCTTTAAATTAAATAAAACAAAAGCACCTTTTGGATTTTAACAGTAAAACATGTCCATTTTAGAAATGCTGAGAGAATTTCATCCTCATAAAAACCCTATAAACTAGGTACTGTAATTATTCCCAATTTATCTATGATTAAGCTTCAGTACAAATGGAAAAGGTAATTGGCTCAAAGTAAAAAAAGCCAGAACTGGTAGAGTCATGGAACCTGAATTGTTATCACATTTGCATTACATCATTAAAGATATCAAACAAAAGAAACATATTTTGTCAGTATGAATTTTGTTTTTACTTGGTTTAATATTTTCAATCCCATTATTAAATTTAAAATGAACTTTACTGTCCATAGTGCCTTACATCTCACCACTCACCATTTCCATCCCCATCAAGTAATCTTCTTCAATCTTTATGAACACATAGGTAATTTTTTCCATACACTATCTTTGCAATTCTCCTTCATTAAGCTCACCCTGGCATCTTCAGCACTTTGAAATGATATCTAAGTACACAAAAATAATAGATGCATAAGTACCATCTTATTTCATTTTATTTCTCCTTGTTAAAAAGAGCTGTATTTTCAAATTTTAATTTATGAACATTTTATGTACAGTTGGATACATCATGTAAAAACAAGTAGTGGAGTATATTTCCACACTTCATTCAGACTGGCCATTTTCAGGTCGTTTTACTTTTTAGTTAAGCTTACTGTCTTTATGGTTAGACAAATATGAATTAAAATACTGTTCTACTATTTAATAACTCTGAAACATTCTGTATATTATTTAATCTCCCTCTGAGTTTGTGACCTTGCCCTTAAAATGGGGATATTGTATTCCTTCTGGGGTTTGTTGGGAGCATTAAATGATATAATGGATAGAAAGCACTGAATACAATACCTAGCTCATGGGTCTAGTTCAATTATCATACTATGTCTTACATATAGCTTAAACGTTCCTAAATAAAGACCTCTTCCTACCAGGGAGATCATCTTTTGCTTTAGATGGTGCCATATAATGCAAACAACACAAATGTCTAGATTTGAAAGACCTCTCATCCACTCCCGAGATGGATAACCTTAGATAAAATACATAGCCTTCTCTCTAAGTGCTGCTAAAGCTTTTTCACATAAAGGCACACAGAAATTAATGGAGTTTTTATGGCTCACTAGGGTAAATAGAAGAAACTGTTTGTAGCCACCCATCCCAAGTCTTACCTCGCTGCTCCTTCTGATGATGAAAATCAACATCTCAGCACGCTATTAGCCTATCTGCATGGGCTGCAACATGACAATAAGGAAGATTTACTCTAAGCCAAGATCTAAATGTATAAAAATGACAGCAATGGCACCAAACTCATAGGGTCTTAGAGGATATGGAAAGATGACTGAAAAACAGTTGGCAGACTGATCAGCATATAGTGGGTACTCAATTATTCTGGCCCCTTATTCCTTTACTTTGCCCTCTACAGTTTATTTATATCAAGCTACTTAAACATCTACAAAACAGCCATGCCTCATGTATGTTCTTATATTTTCTTCCTCTGGGAGGAAGGCTGCATCAATTATCTATTTCTATGTAACAAATTACCACTAACTCAGAGACTTATAAAACCACACACTTGCATTTATTACCTTAGAGTTTCTGTAGGTCAGGAGTCCTGGAATGACTTTATTGGGTTCTCTTTTTTAGGGTCTCACATGCTGCAATCCAAGTATCAGCCAGTGGACATTCTTATCTGAAAGTTTGGGTAAGAATTTTCTTCTAAGTTCACTTGCTGGTCCAAGCCAGGCAACTGAATTGTTACACAGGCAAAACTAGGGCAATTAAAATGTCCTCTTCATTGAAGAGACAAGCCTTACTCGGTCATATCATGTCTCTCCCCTGTCCCTCTGAACTCTAAGATGGTGGGCAACAAACTAGCTATATGACCTTCTCTTAATGCTCTTTCTTCCTAAGGTATTAAAGATAAATCCCAACCACAAGAGTTGCCTGGTGGAAGGTCAACAAAGGGAAATTCTGGGTTACTGGACTCTCTGCTCTGAGGTTGAGCCCCTCCTCTCTTTCTAAATTCATCTGGGCATACACAAAGGAGAGCAGTGAATAACATTCTGTTTGTTCTCATATTTGGTGGTTGGAATCTAATTGGATAATCATATGCATACTAATAATTTCAGGTCAATGGAAAAAACTAAAAATGTAAAGAGGGAAGCTATAAAATCAAAGCTAAAATATATGGAAAATAGAAGTCAAAATGAAAATATTTAGACCTCAGAAGTCTTTCACAGAAAGGCCCATATTTAGAACACCCTTGCTAGAAGAGCTTAAATAAAATAAAAGAAAACCATCATAAAGTGTTTGTAATTCCCCAAATAACAATAATCATAAAAGTGAAAATCAAAGAACGGTGCAATAGATGGTCATCTTATGTGTCTCCCTTACATCTCTATCACAGGACTTTCCATTGTGTTGTGGTGTAATCTGTTCAAATGCATGTTTCCTCTGATAGTCTAAAACATCTCTCAGAAGAACAAGTATAGGCATATTTTATCTTTGTCTTCTAAAGATTACTCAAAAGTACAATCTATCACAAATCCTGGCATGTAATGGGCATTCTCTATATACTGGTTAAATGAAGCTGAATTGGCTTTTGCCTACCTCTCTCAATTATATTGCTTTTCCTTAATCTCTTGAGGCCTTCTGCTTTTCAGAACTCAGGACCTAGTTGACTTTACCTAGCGATTTTGCTATCTATCTGGCTAGCTGTTCGTCCTGCCATTGTGCAAGGCTGCCTCATTGTGACCAATAAACCCTGACTTTAACTATTACATAGCCTGATGATGACAAGCAGAAGCATCGTACATATACACACTAATCTTGTCACCCTATTTATGGGCCCATAAGTTTGCCCTGATGTTTAGAAAAGTGTTAACTAAGAGATTAGATAGAGGAAAGAATGAAAAGAATGAGAGAATGAAAAACACTATCAGACACAAAATATTTGGAGGAAACATGGTGTCAGACAATTTTAGGAATAAATCATCTCCTTTCTTATGTAAACTTATCCAGAAAATAGAACACATAGGCACATCCTTGAGAATTTTGGAGGGGGGCGATCGGACCTATTTTTAAGTTTTCCTGCCTTGCCTTTTACATTTTTCAATAATTTCCCTTACTGTTGATTAGGAATTAGATGTAGAATTATCTTTGCAGTTAACTTTGAGTTTGAAGTTTTCACATTGCTACTATCTTCCCAAGTCAATTAAGCATATCTTTATCATGCTTCCTGGTGGGGTTATTCAGGAGGCACTAAATGGTTTAATTAAAATCTGTCCTCTTTTGCTAATGCCCATTTGGAGGAATACCTTTCTCAATATAGCAATTAAATATAAAACAATTCATTACTTGAGAAGAAAAAAGAATCACCAATTGTCCCCTGAAGATAAACAAGTAGATTTTCAATGATCTCATTTTAAATCGTACTTTACAAATATCTAATACCATTTTCACTCCCTTCCTAACAGCATTATTTAGTCAAAGTAATCCTCAGTTGGGAATTTTGATGTCTTATAATAGAAATTGTCCCATGAATATCATTAGGGTGGATGGGAAATATACAATGAACAAGCAAAGTGATGTTGCCAATAGGAAAGTTCGATAATATGGTGAAGAGAGAGGGTTTACAGATGAGCCCTCACTAAGTCTATCATCGGGCCAGCACTCTGCCAACCTCTTTATAGATCCCATGGCAACCTTATAAACTTCAATATTACTATTCCCATTTTTTAAATGATAATGAGGCTTTGAGAGTTTCAGTAGTTTCTCCCAAACCAGTTAGCTATTAAGTGGTAGGACAGAATTTGAATCCGTAGCGTGACTCAGAATCCATAAATATTTCCCAATTCCTTGCCAGAAAAAAAACAATGGAAACGTCAAGTATCTAATGTGAAATCAGCAAGTCAGTGTATGTCACATATTACTTTGGCTGAACTTTACCTTACTTCTTTTTCCTAAAATCTGAATTTAATCTCTGCCCCCTCATAAACTAAGGATGTCACATTAGGCAAACAAGAGCACCACTGTGGGTCTCAGATGAGGTGGAATTTTATACTGTAGGATTCCTTCCCAGAAAAAAGCACAGCAGCAAGAACATGTCTATGGTTTCTTAAAGGAATCAGCAATATGTCAGAGATCAGATCCATACAGAAGAATCAGAATAGAATCACTAAGCAAGGAGATGAGCCCTGACCTAAAGGACAAAGGAGGTGTGATACTTTGGTTGAGAAAAAGTGCCGAGGTCCTCAATCCTTACATTGTTGTAAGAAATTGTAGCCAAATTCTTGGCTCTCCTTTTTTTAAATGAGATCCTGACACAGTATGGTTCAATATGCCTTGAGAAGTCTAATACATACTCATTTCTGGTGGCACTCCCAAATCATATCTAATGTACACTGGCAGAGCAGCACTAGGAAATCCTAAGTAGCTAACCATTTCTGCTAGATCCATTATGTAGGAAACAGAAGATTTAATTCTCTACTGCTAGACTCGTGCATTTTCTTCCAACAATAAATTTACTATAAATGAAAAGAAAACATTAAATTTTAAACCCATGAATATCTTCAAGTGGCTAAGAGCATACTAGAATTGGTTGTCTTTGTACTTACCAAGTCTAATGATTGAAAACGGTATTCTACATTCAATGATTAATTTAAAATTGTTCCAGGAATCTCTACTTTTGGCTTTTTCTTCTGTGGCTAATAAAGCAATCCCTGAATACAGGAGCCTAGAATTCTCTGCATACAGAAAATAAAAGCTCAGACATGCTGGTTCAGGTTATACTGGGCTCCTAGAAATGCCTTTTTTAACAGGATAGCTTACAAAGGGAATTGCTGTTAATCCTAGAAAGCACATTAGTTTTCCCAAAGAAGCATTGTTTAAATCAAGAATCAGGAACATAATGAAAAACAGAGAAAAGTGGTATAAAGGATGCTGCTTAAAGATCTGTCTTGAAGGACACATATTTACTTATATAGGGTACAACTAATGTGGATTCAAAATTTTTGAGTTAGAGATTGAATTTACAAAAGCTGGAGCATGGGGAAGAAAACATAATCAGGAATCTACTTGAAAAGGTTAGCAGAGCAAGTTTATGACATGTAACAGCAGAATGGGAAAGAAGACAGCTTTTGAAGTGGTAGGTAGGATTCATCCAGGATCACATAGAATCCTCTCAGAAAACCACATGAAAGGTATCCGCCAAATAAAAACAGCTCCCTCACTCAACTCTGCTTCCATGGGCATATCAAGGCAATGGACTCTCTCACACCAAAGTGCCACTTTGTCATCTTTCTTTTTCCCTCCTGTCACTTCCAGCAGTGTATCATGGGCTTCAGCCCTGTACTAAGGTCTGCTTCAGAGTCATACAACTGTGGTAGAGCATGAGTAATGGTTAGAACTGTTCTCTCTTTTGTTCCCAGCACCAACTAGTTCCCTCCAATGTTACTAACCAACCTTTTCTTCACCCCAAACCAACAAATGTACAAATGTAATGTAGGGAGGATGGTGCAATTAGAAATCAGATAATCACCCCAAAAAAGGGTCACACTCATTTCCATTACATGTTTTAAGACTTCCCTTCATTCTCTATCCTTAATTATGGATTTCAAGCATGAAAAGAAAGAACTTTGCAACCTGTTCAGAAACTCTCTAAGACACTGTTTTCAGGAAAGTGTCATAAATGTCTCATCTTCTCCCAGAAAGGCCAGAAAAGATGCCCGTCCAGCTGCTCAGCAAGGATTGCTCACCCTTTATAGGCTCAGAAGCTACCATGCAACATAAAGAAATTCATATTTTATTGCCTCCTATTCTCTCAGCATGAAGAAGAATTTACATTTCTTAATTGGATTTCTTTCTCTCAGTACAAGAAATTATGACTATCTTACTAGACTCTATTATTTAGGCAGCCCCCAAGAAGCCGTTGTATAACTTATTTATAAGGCAGGATGTAGGGCAAAGTTTTTCAGTAAAATCCTAAGATTACTTATATTAGGATAGTCTAAAATATGTTGTGTAAATGCAGTCCTATGATATATTCCAGAGCTACAGATTCTAAGGATGGGAATCAGGTATCTGCACTTTAAAAGTTCTGTGTGGCTTGGCCATGTGGTTCAGTGATTGAGTGTGGAACTATGAACCAGGAGGTCACTGTTCAATTCCCAGTCAGGGCACATGCCTGGGTTGTGAGCTTGATCCCCAGTAGGGGACATGCAGGAAATACCGATCAATGATTCTCTCTCATCATTGATGTTTCTGTCTCTCTCTCCCTCTCCCTTCTTCTCTAAAATCAATAAAAATATATTTTTTAAAAAGTTCTATATGCTTTTTGTTTATGCTTAAGTTAGAGAATTAACAACTTAACAGAAATGACAGAAACGGGGAAACCCTGACTAACTGTTATTTTTTTTTCTGGGTTGATCAGTATGAAATGGTGACTTGTACCCATGCTCCTTTAAGTTCTAAGGGTATGCTATTTAAAAGAGATGGACCTAGAATTCATGCAGTTATAATTCTGAACTTTATAAGCCAATTAAAAAAGCTTGGAGTCAATTCTAAGCCCATTCATCTATATTACAGACACATCCAGTATCTTCTCTTTAACTCTCAACTTAGGAGGAACTATTTTATGCCTTCAGAATATTTTCTAAAATGAACCCCTGCTCCATTTCAAAGTTCCAGTGAAGATGGGCATTGTTACTCAGGATCTGCCATGTATCACAGTTATTGGGTTTAGTAATAGGACCAAATCTTAGCTGCCTACTTGAACATTTAGCAGCACTTATATCAATAACAGCACTTCTGTTGGAAGCTGCAAAGATGTAGTGGGACAGATCTAATCATAATTCTTGCTTTATGTGCTGTTTTGGTACCTGTAGTTGTATGAAAGATATAGTTCCTCGAAATATTAAATCACTAAGATGGAAACTCATAACTTTTTCCTGTTAATGGTTGTCTCAGATACTACAGGGAACTGATATTGAGAAGAAAAAAAAAGAAGGGTGAAGAAAGTGTGTCAGGTTTTTCTACATATTAGTCCATGTGTTAGATGTATACATTATCTCAATTAATTCTAGCTGTATAGTGTGTATACTACCTCCATTTCTGAAGGAGGACACAGAGAGGTTTTAGAAAATAATTTTTATCTGACCACATTTTTATATGTGACCAAAATACAATTTGAGCTCAGATCTGGCTGACTGGTCCTACAGCAGGTGCTTTCTGCAGACAGAAAAAAATGAAGAAAGGAGATTACCAGAAAGAGAGGGAAAGAAGCAGAGCAGTATATATCAGAAATATAGAAATAACTCTTATTTATCTAAAGAAAATGAGAACACTAATTGGGAAGATCTATGCACCCCTATGTTCATTGCAGTATTATTTACATTAGCTAAGATATGGAAGCAACCTAAGTGTCCAGTGACAGGTGAGTGGATAAAGAAGATGTGGTATATATATATATATATATATATATATATATATATATATATATATATATTTGGGCAAAAGTAGGTTTGCAAAAACAGTTTATTCTTATATTATTATTATTTATTAATTACTAGAGGCCTGGTGCACGAATTTGTGCATGGGTGGGGTCCCTTGGCCAGGCCGGTGATCAAGGCCTATGTGTGTGTGGGGGGGGGGTTTGCAACTGGCAGGGGAGAGAGACCACAGGAGGTTGGCTGGCCACGGGTGGTTGGCTATGGGAGCACACTGACCCCCTGGTGGTCAGTACGTGTCATAGTGACTGGTCAACTGGTTGTTCCAGTAGTTCCGGTCATTCAGTTGTAATGGTCGCTTAGGTTTTTATATATAGATTGTATTATTTTTCATACAAACAACTGTAAACCTACTTTTTCCCTATCTTATATAGTCAATGGAATATTATGCTGCAATAAAAAAAGAAATCTTAAGCCCTGGCCAGGTGGCTCAGTTAGTTGGAGCATTGTCCAATACACCAAAAGGTTGTGGTCAGGGCACATACCTAGGTTTTGGGTTCAATACCTGGTCCCAGCATGTATGTGAGGCAACCAACTGATGTCTCTCTCTCTCTCTCTCTCTCTCTCTATATATATATATATATATATTTTTTTTTCCTCTCTCTCTCAAGGAAAAAAAAATCAATAAACACATGCTGGGATGAAGATGAAAAAGAAAGAAATCTTGCCATTTGCAACAACATGGATGAATCTAGAGGATATTATGCTATGTGAAATAAGTCAGGCAGAGAAGTCAAATTCTGCATGGTTTTACGTATGTAGACTCTATAAACAAAACAAAAACAGAATCATAGAAACAGAGACCAAAGGGATGGTTACCAAAAGAGAGGATTTGGGGAATGGGTGAAAAGTTTATATAGTGATGGATGATTGTTGAAATTAGTGGGGTGATCGTGTAAGGCATCGAGATGTTGGATCACTATGTTGTACACCTGAAATTAATATAACCAATATAAGAGTGTATGCCAACTACACTTAAACACTGTTTAAAAGCATTTTTTTAAAAGAGAGAATGACCCCAAAGAAATTTTCATGGTCAGCTGTTTTGAAATTGAGAAGTTTCTAAAAAAAAAAAAAATGTTGTAGTGAGCCAAAATTCAGAGAATAGGGGGTACAGTACATATTCCAGCTGAAGGCAAAATACGCTGTAATTGTGTCCATAAGAATCTGCTATTCCTCAAGAAAGAGTGTACTTTGCCCTGGCTGGGTGTCTCAATTGATGGGGGAGGCAAACGATTAATGCTTGATGCTTCTGTCTCTCTCTCTCTCCCCCTCCCACCCTTCCTTCCACTTTAAAACTCAATGAAAACATATCCTCAGGTGAGGATTAAAAAAAAAAAAGAGTGCAGCTCTGGCATTACATTCTGGCATAAACCCTACACAGTTACAGCAACTTATCAGAATGCCTTTATTCATTAGTCCAACTGAGAGAGAACAAAAATATCCACTAGCCATCCATTTTTGCAAACAGAGCTTAAGTGTTTTTCAACAAAGTTCTTTTTCTCTGCATAATGTCAACTAGAGACATTTTGGCTCCTATCACAACATTGTCACAAAGTGCTTTCAGTTAAACATTTTTTTTTTCTTTCTCTTGGCTAAAAATAGTTTTAGTCCCTAAAAAGTAGAATTTCCTTTAAAAGTAAGTCTCCAAATTGCTGGAATCTTTATACATAGAAATTTGTAAATGTCAATGATTCTGAAGCCAGCAATCAGAACCCATGAATTTTTTCTGTGTTCTTAAGAAAGACTCCAAGTCAATGTGAATGCCTCATATTTCAATAAAGTTATAGCTCCTTCAACTATTTCCCTTTAGGCTTTGGTGGATGGGATAGAAAAATTATAACTAAGAAGAAAAAGATCGGTGAGCTTGATTCACTGGTAGCTGAATAAATCTTAGCCAGAAAGTTATTTTTCTAAACTTTGAATAAACATTCCATAAAATACCAAATAATCTATATATATAAAAGCCTAAGTGAATGTCCAACCATCCGACCATTCGACCTTTTGACTGTTTGACCAGTAACTATGACACACACTGACCACCAGGGGGAAGACCTTCAATGCACAGGCATGGAAACATGGAACAAACTGATGAATCTCACAGGGAAGGGGCAGAGGGAAGGGTGGGAAGAGATTAACCAAAAATCTTATATGCATACTAGAGGCCCAGTGCATAAATTCATGCATTGGTGAGGTCCCTCAGCCTGGCCTGCAGGGACCAGGCCAAAACTAGCAGTCTGACATCCCCCAAGAGGTCCCGGATTGCAAGAGGGTGCAGGTCAGGCCAGGGACCCCACACCGAGCCTCTAGTGTTTTTGTAAAGACCAGATCTTTCTTCCTAAGAAACTCATGGTATCTAGGAGAAAAGTTTCTATATTGACAATTATCAAAAGACAATGAAATGGTGATCACAAATCACTCTTTTGGGTATTCCAAAATGAGTGTATCTGTTATATGAATAGTGGTCAGGGCCAAAGTTAGGATGTCAAGAAGAGCCACTGTGTGGGGTCAAAGTGATTATAGAACTGACTGTTCAGGAGCTAATTTACAGGCAAACATGTCCTTTTTCTGCAGTGGGCTATTTCTGAGTTCTCTGCATTTCTAAAGTTCTTCTTGGGTGCATTATTGGCTACATGAGGGAAGCAAAAAGGGGAAAAATTAAGTTAGGGGAACAAGGACCTATCACCTTATACTCCAAACCATGAGTACTCACTCATATAGGTTATATATTGGGCTCCTATATGATTCCTTTTCTAAAAAACAGTTTTATTAATTACAGAGAGGATGGGAGAGGGAGAGAGAGATAGAAACATCAATGATGAGAGAGAACCATTGATCAGGAGCCTCTTGCACGCCTCCTCACTGGGGATCAAACCCACAACTTGGGCATGTGCCCTGACTGGGAATCAATCTGTTGACCTCTGGTTCATAGGTTGATGCCCAACCACTGAGCCAGGCCAGCCAGGTCCATATGATTCTTTTAAAAAGGGCTTCCACTAGCCGGAAGAGTGAGGGTGAGTATATAGGATCAATGTTAAAACTTTGGCTCTACAACACTCTTGAATGAATACCTTCATGTCAATCTCCAGTATTCTAGCCACCTGACATCAAATTCCTCTGTGTCTATCCATTTTACTTATACATTGGTAAATAGCAATTTCTTAATGTCCATTTGTTCTTCTTCTCTGCCTCATAGAGTCATATTTAATGTTTTACTATGAGACAACATGCTCCTACAAGAACATGATAAAGTTAAGCAGAATTACTCCTTGTCCCTTGTCCAATTAGAATACTTTCCTATCATCATCAAATACTCTTTTGAAGTACTTTTTTAAAGACAGCCTGGAGAGAAAAATTGGTAAATAGCATAACAAAATAATTCACATAAGAAAACAAACAGGCAATACATTTTAACAAATATTTATATGTGTGAGTAACAAGAACGAAACCATAATGAGGTATCATTCTTTACCTATCAAATTAATAAAGAGTAGTAGTTGAAACTGAAGATGTCAATTTTATTATAAAAACTTAATTTGGTGGACAAGGTTTAGAGGAGAACCACTAGATGATAATAATCTAGAAATTAGGCAGCCTTCCACTTCCAGTTACACATAGTGCTGAACCAAGACATGTATACTCATTGGTCAAGTAAAATCTTGCTCCCTTCAGGCAGCTGTTTCCCAAGACAAAAGGGATGGAAGTGTTTTGAGCATGCCTAATTCATTCTCTCCAAATTCATCTATCAGAGTGAGTCTCTCCACCTCCCCAGGTGGCTAATGAAAAAGAAATGGAGAGATTTAAGGATGTAACACATGGAAAGCTACAATCACTTAAAAAGAAATATCAGGATTTTGGTCAGGAGTTTCCCCAAAAAATTCCCATACACAAAGGTTTTATCACTTAGTCTATCATTCTAAAAACCCACTAGTAGAGATTCATTTCTTTGAACTATGCCTTAAGTAGAGTTTCTTTTTTTATTTAAATTAACCTATTAGACATAATATCATTAACTCCTAAAATATCTACTATTTTAGCAGATACTTAGCCTTAAGAAAGAGAAGAATCAGACTGAAGACTATAAAAGTGGACAAGATAAAGTGTTGTAATAACTGGATCACTGGGCTGGGTTAGTTTCCTTAAAGTTTCAGAAACTCTGTGACATTAGGGTTCCATCCAATATTAACTATCAATATTGGGGTAATTGAAAGTAAATACAGAGATGAGACTATAGTCAAAGTTGTTGGGGATAAGAGAAATTTCAAAGGAATGTGCAGCATAATCAGACTTACATAACCCATTTTCCATCTCTTTAGGGAGTCTCAGCTGTTTAAAGTTAAATACAGATTTGCTTCTATTTTGCATTTTCACCAATCAGTACAAAAATAATTTGGAAGAGGTAAACTATATTTGTCCATTTATCTTGGATGGCATACACAGCTTATTCTCTTAATCACTAAAAACATAAAACCTAGGGAAAATGAAAGTAAGAACTTCTATAAATGCACGCAATGAATATTTTATAGACATGTGTTCTTCTCTTAAGCCAGGGTCAAAGTAGAATTCTCTTCACTGAGAGGAACAGAAAATAAAAGACTAAATGAACAGCCTGTGATGGAAGATTCATTATAAGCTGAAACCTGAATCACTATAATTACACACAGTTCTTAAGTGCAAATGGTACCCATTTCTTGGCAGATTAAAAAGCCTAGTGATGAGAAATGTTGCTGAGCTAAACATGCCTATTTAATAAACCACTCAAATCAACACTCCAGTTATCCCTTGATACCCACACACAAATTGTATCTGTAAAGCCTAATAAAATCTCATTTGTTTTACCTGACGGTCCTATGAACCACCTGCTCCCTTTCTTTGCACTTCTATTAACTTATGCTTAGTAGAAAGTTAGGCTTTTACATGATTATTCTTTCCATTAGCTTTAAATTATTAAGTCAATGTATGCATTTAGACAGGAATCCAATATAAAACTCTTAGAAAAAGTTGAAAATACTGAATCATTTTAGCAATTTTTAGACTACAATCAGAATCAGCACCATGATTTTTTGTAATGACAGCTTTTTAAATTATCTTTACAATGCTAAGTTATATTCACCAAACACTTGTTCCCAGTTTGAGATTCTGATTAAAATCTTGATGATCTCCTGGTTGCTGAATCTATAAACGTTTCAGTATGTCCATACCACTATACGTCAATATAAAATCCAATCTTAGCTTTGATTTAAGTTTAATGACATTCTTGATGGGGAAAAAGGGGCTGAGAAGGGGAATACAATGAATATCTTCAAACTGCTCAGGAATAAGATAAGTTTAGTAATTAGAAAAAGAACCTGAGAAGTTTCTTGAGATATAAATTTTATAGTTGTTTATTATTTAGTGTTTTTAGAGGAGAAAATTAGTAGCCAACTATCTGCTGATAAGACCTTTAAAAAGCTGTATTTTAGATACCTAATTAGGAAACAAAGTTGTTTTTCTTGAGAAAATAAGCCATACTAAGGAAAAGTCCACTAAAGTAAAGCTTTGTAGGTCAAGCAAAGAAAGGTTGCCTTTATCACAGGCTCAATTATCACAGGCTTCATTGAGAGGAACGGAAAATAAAAGACCATGTTCCATAGGTGCCTCCATGGAAAATTGTTCAAGGGTAGCATGATATGACAAAAGTATTTCCAGATTCTGTTGACGTAGGAGCAAGGCTGTCAAGTATAATTGACAGGTCACCAACGCTTGGCTTCACACTTCCCATTCTCTTCTTTTTGTTTTTTTCATTCTCTGTTGCCCTCTCTCAGCTGGGACTTTGGATGCCTTGTGACCTGCTCTCCTCCAACCTTTCACCAGTCCTTGACAATAAGGAGGGAACTGACACAACATATAATAACTACAGGCTTCTGTGTGGCATCTTTTCCAGCCCCACCTGCTACTGGATCATCTTCTGTGACATCCTTGCCTTATTGCCTTCACTTTCCAGGATGTTTTTTTTAAATCTTATTTTGAAATTATTTTAGAATTACAGAAAGTTTCACAAGTAATTCTCATTTGCCTTTCATCCAGCTCCCTATAGTGTTACCACCTTCCATAACCAAAGTAAATGACTGAAACCAGGAAAGAAACATCAAGATAATATTATTATCTACTGCATGGACCATCGTCAAATCTAGCCAGTTTCCCCACCAATGTCCTTTTTATGGCCTAGGATCCCACATTACATTTAGTCATTGTGTCCCCTTAGTCTCTTCCGATCTATGATAGTCCAAGCTTTACCTTGTCTTTCATGACCTTAACACTTTTGAAGACCACTCTTGAATTATTTTGTAGATTTTATCTGATGTTTTCTTATGGCTGGATTGAGCTTATACATTATTGAGGATACCACAGACCTGAGTTGATGTGTGCTTTTTAGTGAATCATAACAAAGGGTTAATATTAATATATATCACTGGTGATATTAACCTTCATCACTTTTTAATTTAATGTAGTGGGATGACATTGGTTAATAAAATTCTATTGGTTTCAAGTATACAACTATCTCTTTCACTCCTTAAAAAAATCTCTCTCCAACTTAACTGAAGCACATACATGTAAAAATTATAATAATAATTGCATGGGTAAATCTCAGAGGAAAGTAATAACCAAACATTTTCTGTGGATCTGCTGTGCGCCAGGTGCCATGTACTGTGCTTTACAGAAGTCATCCCATTTAATCTTCTCAACAACCATAGGATATAACTCAAGTGAGGAACAATAACTGAGATTAACTACAATTTAATATCATAATAGATTTGCAATTTTCCAAGCTATAATAGGTTTTCAACAATCCTTCATTTAAAATGAAAAATATAAAGTGAGGTAGTTTATTAGACAAAAAAAAAGAAATAGAGTCTCAAGTAATATGTAATGTAGATTCCATGAATTTAACTAATTTATTAAATTATTATTTATGAGCAAGCACTTAAATCCTTTCTTGAAATACCAGTTATGCTGGAACTGAGAATATAATTTATTTATGGTTAATATTTTGGGAATCTAGCATCCTTATCTCAGTTTCTTTATCAGGTTTACTTACTTTAGAATTTTTGCTACTGTTTGCCTGTTTGGAGTGTTTACTCTTGTTTTTGCACTTGACACATAACAGATTTCCTTATACATCCCCTCAGCTGTGTCTGGTTTTCTGACCCAGTCAAATAGGCCAGTAGTCAGCAACAAAAAGTCCCTAATGTAGGAAGTGTGAACAAGAAAAGGAAATGGGTAAAGAAGAGCATTTTGTAATCTGACTCATCTTGTTTGTAGTCTTACCCCATCCTGCTATAGATGGGAGACCTGAGCTGTTTTCATTTGCTTGAGATTGCTTTGTGCAATTCAAATTTTCCCAAAGAAAATTGAAAAAAAAAATCTGCCATGTTCCACCTCACCTCAACTGCAGATGAATGCAGTTATCCCTGGGAACTCCATGCGCACGAATTGTGTTTACTATATAACTTGGATTGGAATAGCTACCGGATTAGAAGATGACCATGTGCATTGGGACATGTGTGTAAATAACTGTCTGACTACTGGTCCATGATGTGAACATGGTGTTCTCTTTTCTCATCTTAAATTCCTTGAAATTATGCATTGCATTCCTGCCCACTGCTTCATCGCAGTGTGAAATAACTGGGGGGAAAGAAGCTAGTAATAATAAGCACCTGGAAGTCAGTAGCTTAGCAGGAAAGATGAAGTGAAATCTGTGGATGGTGAGTGAGTCGGGTTCCTGAGCTGTGAAGTTAATTTTTAAATAACATTTCTAGTCCAATGACAGCAGAGTTTTCACTTTTGCAGGCTGTTTCCTCTGAAAACAACAGTGAAGCTTTTCATCCAATTGAATGAATATGAAAAAAGGCACTTCCTGTGTGTCCTTTGGTAGTGGATACCAGAAATAATAGCTAATATGGATATATTAAATTATATTCCAAGCAACATATTAAGAAACTTACATGCACTATCACATATAAGAAAGCTACTCTTTAGAGAAGTTAAGTAACTTGCCCAAGTAAGATAGCTTCCAAATGACAGAACCAGGATTTGAACATAGAACGGTTTCCCTTCAGTATCTGGCTTCTTAACTGCTACTCTCTAATGCTGTTTTCCTAAAAAATAGCAACCACTAAGTTTGTGTTCTCGGCCTACAAACTCATTTTCAATGAAAGAGATGGATAGCTACAGACATACAGAGGCAAGCAAAACATTAATGAAGACTGCAAATCATAGATGCAAACAAACTGTAATACAAAACTAGCAGAGCATAATATAAAATAAGTGAAGGAAAGGATAATTCCTAATGGGAAACTAATATCCATTCTGCCTTACACGGAGCCAGAAGTTGTCCCATATGTTCCTAGGCCCTCATTGCCTTTGAAGCTATTCATTTTCCTCCATCTTGCAGGAAACCCTCTCTGTGATGGGTGCTACGGATGATCTCTCAGTATATGTTTTTCCTTCTACAGAAACATATCTTGATGTTTTATGTTTGCATTTGGCTACCAGCAATAGAGACTGAATTTCAATGTGATTCAATTCTGGCTTGTGGAATGTAAATAGAAGTGTATGCAACACTTACAGAAAGTTTTCTTGATGGGAAGAGTATGCCCCTTAGCTTTTCTCCTTGATAATTAGGAAGTGGAGCTGGATCAGTATCTTAGGCCATAGAGTCAACTTGGGAGTGGAGGAACCACAAGGTCTTTGAAGTCTGACACAATGGCTTGCCCTACTTTCCCTAGAAAGCTTACCTGTAAAATTTTACCTAAAAGTGAAATAACTCAATTTTGTTTTTTGTAAAATAAAACCTTGTAAAACAATAATCAAAACCTTATAATTTCTGCTTTCTTGGTCTCATCCTGAGCCTAATTCTAACTAATCTACCCTCCTTTTGGGGAGGTTCATGAAATCAGAGTTTATCAAGGTATTGCTCTTAACTGGGCTTATCTGTCAATTTCCTTCAGTTGTTCATATTTATTAAGGACATGGTATCTGGCCCTCATGCTTTTCACTCTAATCGTGCCATCACCATATATAACTTCAATATCCTGAGCCATGATCTCCTTGGGTGCAACACTCTTACCTACATTATACTTAAGCATTACCTGCCCTATCTTCCCTAGAACTGTTCTATGAGAAGGCTTGGGGATAACAATAAGCATTGGCAAAGAGCACAACTAGCTCCTAGATCTTGATTTCCTAATACTATTTTCCACTAAAAGAAATCATTTTCCTGAGGAAAATAGCAAGTTTCAGGGCTGTATAAAATAATAGGCACCTGTAATATCTTCTTGTGCCAGAAATCAAAGAAGTACTCAAAAAATGATGAGGGCTTGTCAAAGGGACTTTGAAACCAACTTTAATGGGCTCCCACTGCTATCTGTTTCTTTTTTAGGTATCAAAATATAGTTAATCTTCATTATTAACAGATTCCATACTTCTGAATCTGCCTACTCACTAAAATTTATTTGTAATCCCAAAATAAATACTTATGATACTTTCACAGTCATAGGAACACAAAGAATAGCACAAAATTTGAGTTGCCCAATGAATGCACATGTTCCCAGCGGAGGTCAAACAGGATGACACGCTGCCTTGATTCAACTCTCATACAGTAAAAAAGAGTAATTTTCAGTCTATTTAGTGCCATCTTTTCCAGATTTTGTACTTTTTGTTGATGAATATACTGTTTAAAATGGTCCTCAAGCATAGTGCTGAAGTGCTGTCTAGTGTTCCTAGGCGGGAGAAGGCTGTGAAATGCCTTAAGAAGAAAATAGTGTATTGGATACATTTGAACAGGCATGAGTTATAGTACTATTGGGCATGAGTACAATGTTAATGGGTCAACAAAATATAGTAAACTAGAGGCCCGGTGCATGAAGTTTGTGCATGGTGGGGAGAGGGTCCCCTCAGCCCAGCCTGCACCTTCTCCAATCCCGGGGATCGGGCCTAAACTGGCAGACATCCCTCTCACAATCCTGGACCACTGGCTCCTAACCACTGGCCTGGTCACCCCTAACTGCCTCTGCCTGCTGGCCTGATCGCCCCCAACTGCCCCCCTCCACCGGCCTGATTGCCCCTAACTTCCCCCCCTGCCGGCCTGGTTGCCCCACGCAGCCTGCTGTTCAGTCATTTGGTCATTCCTCACTAACCCCCCTGCCATCCTGGTTGCCCCATGCAGCCTATTCGGTTGTCCGTTCAGTTGCAATGGTCTCTTAGGCTTTTAGATAGATAGATAGATAGATAGATAGATAGATAGATAGATAGGGTCCCTGTAAACAAAAAAACAAGCTTATTTTATTGATCAACTAATTAAAATGTTGTAACCAGATATAAACTGGTACAGCCACTATGGAAAACAGTATGGCACTTCCTCAAAATATTAAGAATAGAGTCACCATAAGACCCAGCAATCCCTCTCCTGGGAATCTACCCAAAAATTCAAAATAAATTTATTCACAGAGATAAATGCACCCCTATGTTCATTGCAGCATTATTCACAATTGCCAAGACACAGAGACAACCACATGTCCTTCGATAGAGGATTGGATAAACAAGATGCGGTACATACATGCTATGAAATACTACTCAGCTATAAGAAATGATGAAATACTGCCATTTTTGACAACATGGAATTGTGGTAGTCAGTTAGACAGACATGAGCATAGCAGGGATGATAGGCCAGGCACAGAAGGTCACCAGGGTAGAAAGCCTGGGGTACTTGGCAATAGGCAAAACTGGGAAAACAAGGACTTGGCCCCCAGGGTCCGCTTTCATTCTCTAGCATATCACTAAGTCATGTGGTTTAAGCCCTTGGTCATGCAGTTTGGACCCTCTCCTGACCTTTTCTCCTCTGGCATGTTGCCAGTCATTTGGGTTAGACCCCTTAGAGGGGTAACAGAAAAGGGGATCAGAGAATAGCCCTTAAGGATTAAGCCTCCAGGACAACGAGGTCCTGACCTGCATCAAATACATCTAGGCCTCAGTTGTGTTTCAGTTCCAGGCCCAGAGAAGCAGCAAAACCAGACAAGTGATGCCATGGCTGACATCAGGATCAGCTGCATTGACTAATGACCCCCATGCCCTGGCGCCAACCAATCACTGGAGATTACAACCCTGAAAGGACACACCTGAAAAATGTGATGAATATTCTATTGCAATCCTCCCTCTAGGGCCTCTCTTAAAATCTCCACCCTTAAAAGCCCTTAACACAGAGAACCCAGCACCTTTCCCATCCCCCTCCTGTTCCCCCCAGGTTAGTTACCTTACCTTCCTTTATCCTAAGCTCAAAGAACACTTCTTTTGCCTCTGTAACTTGTTTCCTGAGCCCATTTCTTCTAATAACCACTTCTTCTGTCTCTGTGACTTTCTAAATAAACCTCTTGTACTTAGGGTCTTGGCTCTGAATTCTCTCATAGTTAGAACTCAAGTTCCAAGGTTGCTAAACCAAGGTCCAGTCTGACCCCATTGGTCACCATTCTCGCTGCTGCCAACAGATGGACCTTGACCTTGAGAATATTATGCTAAGTAAAATAAATCTGTCAGAAGAAAACTAAAAACCATATGATTTCACTTATATGTTGGATATAAAACTGAAACTCATAAACAAAGAAAACAATGTGCTGGTTACTAAAGGGAAGGTGGTGGGGGAGATATTAAAAGGTAAAAGAGTCCAAATATATGGTGATAGATTATTTGACTTTGGGTGGTGGACACACAATGTAATATACAGATCATGTGCTATGGAAATGTACACTTGAAACCTACATGATCTTATTAACCAATGTCACTCAAATGAATTAAATTAATTTTTTTTTAATTTTTAAAAGCAGCCAGGGCAGGGGGTGAGGATCATTTTGGCTACTGATTGCTTTGAATTAAAAATAACAATTTAACCAGAGGCTCACAGGAACCTACCTTTGTAGGTAACAAGCCAACAGATTGTTACCTACTTAATAAAATGGAAAACTATAAATTATATAAATATAATTAAATTAATTAATTTAAAGTCTGAAGAAAAAGAGTATATTTTCATAGTCTCACATTGTTTGATACTAGATATTTATTAACGCTTTGCACTACCTTGTAGAATGTGTGAGAATGCAGCATTTCTTCTGTGATATTCCTAGAAAAGTTGTATATGTGCCTCTAATCATGAGGAAATACCCGTCAAGCCCAAAAGTGTCAAGGTTATGAAATAAAGAAGACTGGGGAGCAATTCCAGAATGAAGGACACCATAATGATGAGAAATTCATGCACACAAGATTCTAGACTGAGATATTTTGCTATAAAAACCACTATTTGGACAGTTGGTAAAATTTGAATGTGGTCTGGGGATTAGTTGGTGGTAATGCATTGATTCTGATCATCACATTTTTATTTCTGTAGTGTGTTTATGTAGATAATACCTCCTTTGTGGAACATAGGAGTGCTGAGAGTATCTAATAGTTCCAACTTACTCTCCAGTGGTTCAGAAGAAAAACGTAATTTTCACTGTCCTTACAATTTTTCTTTAAGCTTATGAAGTTTTCAAAATTAACATGTCTTTTAAAAAGAGACATCTTGGTTTAAGTTTTTAAAAAGCTATACATGCCATATCTTCTACCAAAAAACTTTATCTTCCTCCATTTTGTTTTAAATAGTAAGCCAAGGAGCTTTATATTCTGAAGACTATCACATGATTTTATAAGGCTAATCCGATCATATAAATTAATTTATAATGAATAGCATGATAATGTACCCAACTGCGTGGAGCAGCTTGCTGGTGTGTGACCACCACTTTATAGGCCATTTCTGAGACTTGAATTTTTGTTCTTTAACCCTTTTATCTATGTCTTGTTTCTTTCATTTAAAGTACGTTCTTGGCCTAGCTGACATGGCGTAATGGTTGAGTGTTGACCTATGAAACAGGAGGTCACGGTTTGATTCCTGGCCAGGCACATGCCTGGGTTGTGGGCTCTATCCCTGGTGGGGACCATGCAGGAGGCAGCTGATCAATGATTCTCTCATCATTGATGTTTCTCTCTCTCTTTCCCTCTCCCTTTCTCTCTGAAATCAATAAAAATATATTTTAAAAAAAGAAAATAGATTTAAAAAAATAAAGTACACTCTTGGTTTATCTCAGAGGGAAGTTTCTATAGAAAATCCTGAAATATATTAGTGCCTTCTGGAATAGGAGGAAATCAATGCTTCCCTGATACAAAGCGCCCAGTAGCAGCCCCTAACCTTTTATTTTCCCCCCAATTTACACCTATAAATTCCAAAGTCATAGGCTTCCTGATCAAATTTCTTAACACTTCACATTCTCTACTGGACAATGCAATATAAATGCTCAGTAGTGAATCTGTGTGCTCACAGGAGTGATCTAACTGCTATTTCCAAGGCATATGGGGTTTGCATTTTGTGGTCACTTGCAAACAGGATCCACATAAATGTAAAACCATTCATATCATATAGGTTATTACTACTGTTCTATTTTAAAGTAAGAATCCTTTGCTAATTTATTTGAACATCCTACCACCCCCAAAACAATTTATAAAGTTACATTTCCCCAAAAATTTATTTTAGTAACTAGAAAATACCAACATTCTTTGTATCAAATGTAATCATAGAATCATTTGTCAGTTGGGCATCAGGATATAAACTTTAAAAAAGGCAGCTGACTGATGTTGGGAGTGACACACATCTCAGATCCTTTTATTCTTTCACATTCTTCTGTCTAGTGGATTTACTTTAATCCTTTTTTTTTTTTTTTGCTATAGAAATGCAATTTTCAAGGTCCTGAATTTTTTTTAATCTTGAAAAAAGTGATTTCTATTTTTAGTGTGAAAGGATCCTTCAAGTGAGATACTGTTGGATATTGGTGCTCCTTTTGTCATTGAACCTAATATGTGTGATTATATTTATTGTTTGTTTTAAAAAGTTTTGATAATACAAGAATTATAGTGGCATATATTGAACACTAAGTAAAAGAATTTAAAATTGTCATTTATAGTATAGCTACCCCTTGCTGTGTTGTGAAAGTTCGTATTTGAGTTATGGGAATATAGCTCCGTGTTTCTGTTTGGGCTGCAGTTGAAGATTCCTTTGGGGGTTCCTGCCCACCTCACAGGGACACCTTTTTCTGAGACTTGTATCCTTGTATATAATTGTGCTCATTATTTATTGAGCCAGAGGAGGAGAATGGGCCCGAATTTAGCCAAAGCTATTATTTCTCTTACAAATGTGGAGTTGCAATTGAGAAAAAAAGGTAAGTCAGTATTGGCTAGTTTTACAAGTGAAGGAAAAACTTGACAAATGTAGGGTGGCTGTGTATAATAAAAAATAAAAACAGAGAAAGCACATTTGGGGAGAATAAAGCTGATATGCACTGAGAATTGGAGACGGGGACAGAAAGAGAGCAGAGCATCCCAGTTTCCAGATGGATCAGTCCTTAGATTCTGTATGATTCCCAGGATCCTTTTTCTTTCTTTATGTCTCAGCCAGTTCAAAAATTTTTTTTTTACTATTTTTAAGACATGGGGGATAGAATGCCAAATTATTCACAGCCCTCAAGTTTTAGGTCCAATGGTGATATCAGAAAAGTAATAATTCTATGAAGAAACATTCAGCTATATGCAGATCTCTGACCACTCCAGCCCAGTGCATGAAGTCTGCTATAATATTAAGGAGGAGATTCAGAGTCTAACATTAGAGAACTGTGGGGGGGGGGGGAGTATAAAAAAATGACTCTTATACAAATGTTCACAGTATATCCCACAAGTCATACTATGTTACTGTAAGAGAAAAACAGAAGCCCACATTTCTAAGATGAGCACACACATACACATACACACACACACAATTAGAATCCACTGTCTATGTATTTATATACATATTCTGTATAGTTAGTATGTATATAGATATATATACATAAAGTATGTAAGTACATATGGTCATCTTAAAATATGTATGTGTGTGTGTGTATATATATATATATATATATATATATATATAATAATAAAAGCATAATATGCTAATTAGACCAGATACCCTTCCAGACAACCTTCCAGATGAAGCCAGGGCTGCGAGGGAAGCCCGGGTCCTGGGTGCCTACTGGCAGCTGGAGGGAAGCCTGGGTCTCAGGTGCCAGAGGGAAGCCGGTGCTGGCAGCCCAGGGAAGGAAGGCCTGCTATTGCACGAATTTCGTGCATCAGGCCTCTAGTATATATATATATTCTTATAATTTATGTATTTATAAACATTATATAATGATATAACTGTGGTAACCATAGAGTTTGGTTCATCCAGGACTACATCAGTTTATGCCACTTTCTGGCATAATTTTAAATAGCTTTCAGAAACTGATAAGATTACCCATTTTGGATGATAAAGGTATGGTCAAGTTCACATTGTAAAAAACATAATAAACTTAGGAGTAAATTGTTGCACATAAAATAAATATAAATCATTAATGGTTAACACTTGTAATAATTATATGTAGTATGAATTTTATGATCTCAAGTTATATGAACCAGAGTCTCTCATACCAATTTTTAAAATTGCATCACAGTCTCTCCATGAGGTCCCATAAAGACATTTAAAATAAAATGAGTTAATATATAAAGATATTTATCTGATGTGATATACAAATTATAGGTTGCCATTATAAGTCCTGTGTCATTAGACTAAGACAGGTCCAGCAGGAAATGAGACATCAACTGGCCATATCATGTAGAATAGACCATTGTTTCCACTAGAGGGGTGCTTTCAAAAATTTCAAGTTAAAAAATAAATCATTGATGTTTCTATCTCTCTCTCCATCTTCCTTCCTCTCTGAAATATACATATATATGCCCAAATTAACCTTAGAATAAAGGCTCCTATGGACTTGTCCCAACAATCTTAAAATCAAGGCTCAAAAGGATCAAACTACTTGTAATTCAACACTAGGCATGTGAAGAAATGAGGAACTATCACTTAAAATCACAGAGAAAAAAGTTTAAATAGTCCCAGAAATGCTATATATGGTAAAATTAATAGACACAGTCATTTTAACATCTACTCTAGATAATGTTAATATATTTTAAAAAGTAGAGGAAAATATAAACATTATGAAAAAAGAAATTGAAGATCTAAGAGGTCCAAATAGAACTCCTAGAGGTAAAAAACAGAACGAAAGAGAAAATACACAGGGTGTGATTTACAGATCAGCAACTTGAAAAGTAAGAAATCAGACTTATTAAAAGAAATAATCCAAGTACACAGAGGAAAATTAAAATACTGGGGAAAACACACAGAACATCAGTAGTGGGGGAAATATCAAGCTATCTAATAGACGTATAATTGAAGGCACAAAAGGATAGTAAATGAGATTACAGAAGAAAGTATTTGAAGAAATAATGTACAAAATCTGCTCAATTAAATGAAAATTTAAAAAACACAGACCCAAGAAAGAGGCAGAAGGAACATTTTTTTTCATATTTTTTTCTTTTACATTTCCACTTTTGGTAAGATTATTGTCTATTTCTACTTATATTATAAATTTCATAATACATTGCTTTATTTTAGACAGCCAGTTATCTTCTAACAATGAAAAACAATAAATAAAATAAGAAATATTTACTTTTAGAGTTACCATTCTGACACTTTGACTTCCTTTTTGAAGCATTGTCTAGGTTGACAAATTTATTTTTTATGTTGCTACTTTAAAGATGGCCTTATTATTGCCTTGTATCTTGCATTGATTTTATATAAATTAACATAATTAGTTATCAGTGTTCCCCTGCATACAATGTGTCTTTTTGTAAGGTTGTTTTCAATATTTTATTTTAATATTTAGTTTTCAACAATTTGACTACAATGTGTCTAGGTATGGGATTTATTATGTTTATTTTAGTTGGTATTCCTTGAGTTGCCTGGTTAGAGGATGAGTATTTATTAGAAAATTTGAAAACATTTTGGTCTTTATTTTCTCAAAATTTTTCTGCCCAAATTTCTTTTCTGTTTCTCAGATTTCAATTGCATACATGTTAGACTGGTTTATTTACTTATTTATTCATTTATTTACTTATTAATTAATTCATTTATTTTGCAGATCACTAAGGGTTTTTTATAAGCTTTTTTAAAAATTAGTTTGTATTCCTCTCTCTTCATGTTTATTGATCTTTTTGTTTTATAGTATATAGTCTGCTATTAAACTCATCCACTAATATTTCAATTTAGATATTGTATGCTTTAGTTCTAGAATCTTCATTTAATTTTCTTTTACAGTTTTTATTTCCCTCAGAGATTACCCATCTGTTTATCATATATTTTTCTTCATAACCTTAAAATATTTGAAGTAACTGTTTTAAAGTCCATTTTGGCTAATGTTAAACATTTCTGTAATGCTTATTTATTTATTTTTATTGGTTTAAGTAATATTTTTTGAGTCACATTTTATACACCTCTAGTAATTTTTATTATATTCTAGACATTGTGAATAATACATTGAAAGTATAGATATTTTTGTCTTCGCTTTAAAAATGTTGAGTTTTGTTCTTGAGAACAAATCAATTTACCATCAAATCAACCTCTGCGTGTGTGTGTGTGTGTGTGTGTGTGTGTGTGTGTGTGTGTTGATGAAGTTTTATGTGATCTCATGTTCCTCCGAAGGAGTAATGCTACTGCTATAACAATTTTTGGAGCTCTTTCTCTGTGTGCCTTTTACCTGACTGAGACTCTGCACACACCAATTTGAGCTTCTTCAGCAGCCCCAAACTCAGATCTCTAATTTCTAAGTTGAGTGAGACCACCAAAATGTACTTGGTCTCTACTCCCTTGCACTGTTATCCAGGGTAAGCATCCAAGATGAAATCTTGGGCAATCATGAAGATTACCCTTTCCTTAGGAATCATAGTCCTCTACTGCCTGTTGTAAAATACTGAAACTCCAGAATATTATAGTTTGTCCAGTTTTATACAGCTGTTTATATCAAGAGGACTAGACAAGTACCCATTATTCAGCATGGTCAGAGCAGAAGTCCACCTAAAATCAATTTTAAATCATAAGATAGAAGGCTTATTTTCCCCTCACCCCCAAATTGAATTGCAATCAGAGTGATTGTTACCTATCTCAGGCAAAGAAGATTTAAAAGAAATTACTTCCAAAGGGATTTTATAAGAGACCTAATCTTACATTCTACTTTATCTTCAATCTCTCTTCAATTCTGGTGTTGATATAACTTCAGGTAGAGAATTTAGCTTTTCCAAGTCTCCAAACACTAAGTAGACAGCCTCTCAATCAATGTGGATTTCAAGCTGCAGATTGAAAAGACTGCTCTTGGAAATGCTGCATTTTCTTCTCTTTTCCCTCTCAGATATATCTTGTTTCAAAACAAGATTATTTCATGTAATTCTAAAAGCCTAGAGGAAGGGTACACTTGAGTCATGTTTCATCAGAGTTCTGACTGTGAGTCTCTTGGTTTCCTTCTTCTCATGTATGTCAGCCTCATGGCCTGGTTGACTTCCTTTATGATGGCAACATGACTGCAGTATTTCTAAGCTTCTTCCTCCTTGCCCTCTTCTTTGCTCTCTCCTTCCATGTCCTCTTTCCTTCCCTGGCCCCCACCTATTACTGCCTCAAAGACATAAACAGGTAAGATGAAAAGATGGGATCACCAATAATTCATAAAACCCTACCACTATATCAAATAAGAGTATTACTATAATTGTATTACAACTACATCCAACCTAAGGTTTTTCCAGAACAATGCACATCATATTACAATACTCTATCTCAATCATATAAAACTTTCTTATATAGCTTACATCACCTTATCCTTGTGCTTATCTAGAGTAAAGGAAAGAATAAGTCAGATAGTTTATACAAAATACTTAGCAAAACACCTGAATAAAATAAGTACCTAATAAATATTACCAATATTCAATAGTGTTATAAGAAAAGTACTTACATTTAACTAAATTATACCTGAAATCATTTTTTAAATATAGAATAAAAATTTCAACCAAAAAATTCCCCGGTGAAAGGCTATGCTGCTTCCTGTTCTTAAGTGCTGTGAGGTCAGTTTGGCTTATAGATGGCACTCTTCCTCATGGAAAAATAGTTTCTCACTATTCCCCTCGGGAACCAGGCGCGTCCCGAGTTAGGAATTTCAGGGAGGAAATCCAAGTCTGACAACTGGAACTGTGATAAATACAATAGGGGAATCTAACTTGTGTACAAGGAAGAGATTTGGTTATTAGAATGGCCTGCGAATTGATATTCCTTAACTAAATTACACATTTTAAAAGAACGAGATTCAACCAGTCTTTTTTGAGCTGTTTACTTTATCTTAGTACTTTATTCAAATGCTAAGAGCCTCTGAAAATTGCACAAGATGAAATGTTTTGCATGAGGCCAAAGACTTTGTAACCTTAAGTAAGATCAAAGAGTTTCTCTCTAGAGGCTCAACTTGGACGTACCCTGAAGTGTTTTCCTGGGCCTCTGACCTGAGAGAGAGAGCACTCCAGCTCAGCCTCCCACTGGGCTACTGGTTACAGCCCCCTCACTGTGGGCCAGAATTAATTAATGTCTCCGAAGCTCTTCCAAACTACTGTCCAAAGGACATACATAACAGTGGCCCCTCAAGCTTAATCATCCTGTCAACCTTTCACCACCCCACAGCCCATTTTCACGGCTGCTGTTTTAGCACTTTGTAGTCCTGCCGTGAATTCAGCACAGCAGCATTCAAAGTAGTATTATTCTTCAGAGATAGCGTATCTCATATTTTCCTCTGCAGATTAGCAACACTCAATTTACTCCTTCCTTCGTGCTTTCCCATATAGCTTGGTACTTTGTCATGTGATCTTAATCAAAATGTTTTCCTGAGCAGTTGAAATACAAACAGCATCAGAACAATTTCCAGGCAGGGCACCAAATGAGTGCCTGTCAGAATAGGGGATCACAAACTGTACAGGGATTGAACACAATGGCATGCACCCCATCCATCCTGTTTCTGTCTGAGGCACGGAGTGGGGGGAGTTTGTCGCCTTTGCTGCTCCTGGGAGGGAAGAGCCGATCAATCTAGCCATTTCAGCAATGTCCGCTATGCCTTCCCCTCTCCGGTCGCGTTGGCGATCTGGAGCATTTCTGCAGATGATCCCTGCCCTTCCATCTGCTTTGGCATCTGTGCCAGGAGCAGGAGCAAAGCTCCACAGCTGTGGTTTCCCTTGCCCAAGGACCAACTCTGCATTGCTCTAAGCACAATACAATTGGGATATTCTCTCAACCGCTGCTCACATGCCCCTTTTGAGTAATGCAGAGAGAAAAATAGAACTCATCAAAGTAATCCTGAAAAAAAAGGTGTCTCTTCTTTATCCAAAGAGCCACAACGAATGACGAAGGCAAAGAATTTCCCAAGACTTTTGCTAAGGAGGATTCAAATGTTTCATGGTCTCATGTGGAATAGGTAGGAATAAACACTCTATGGTACTGAAGTAAGAAAATAAATGTAAGTTAGAGCAAACTCAATTTAGAATTTTTTTATTCTAGAACTAGAGGCCCGGTGCACGGATTCATGCACAGGTGTGGTCCCTAGGCCTGGCCAGCAATCGGCAATTGAAGCACGAGCATCTGGCGTGGAAGGACAGGTCCCAGCTGACCTCTGGGCCCTGGGCAGCAACGAGGCACCCGAGTCCCTACAGGAGATGCAGTGAGCGTGACCAGACGCCATAGGCCAGGCCGCAGTGTGGGCCTCTGGGCCGCCCAGCAGTGCCACATGGAAGTCAGGTGGGCAGCGTGCTCTCTCCTGGCCAGCCTCGCAGATCAGCTCCTGCACGAACCCACTGGGAGCCCCACCAGCCCCTACGGTCCCAGCAGCTGCAGCCTGGCTCATCCAGAAGACGCCGCACAGGTGCGGGGTGGGCTCCTCGCAGGCCCCTGGCACTTGAGCTTGGGCGTTTCCCTGGCACGCAAGCCCTGGCATCCCAAGGGGGTGGGGGGAGTAGGGGAAGTGAAAGCGAGCTCTGTGGACACCCCGCATTCTCACGGCACCTCCGTCCCCATCACCGCCACCCCTAGGTAGCCTGCACCCCTAGGTAGCTGGTGAGAGGTCACAGCACATCGCTGATGCCCGCCATGTTCCACACCACCCCCTGGTGGTCAGCACACATCATAGCAAGCAGTCAAACTCCTGGTCGAGGGGGCAATTTGCATATTAGGGTTTTATTATATAGAACTAGAGGCCCGGTGCACGAAATTCATGCACTCAGGGGACTACTGAGGGTGTAGTCCCTCAGCCCAGCCTACACCCTCTCACAGTCCAGGAGCCCTTGGGGGATGTCCGACTACTGCAGAGGCGGGAAAGGCTCCTGCCACTGCTGCTGTGCACGACAGCCATGAGCTCGGCTTGTGGCTGAGCAGCACTCCCCGTGTGGGAGCACACTGACCACCAGGGGGCAGCTCCTGCATTGAGCATCTGGCTCCTGGTGGTCAGTGTGCATCATAGTGACCGGTCATTCTCCCGTTCGTTCTATTTGCATATTAGCCTTTTATTATACAGGATTTGCTGTGTGTGTTTACAGAAATAATACTTGATAATTGTAGAATCTTGGAAAAATATGGACAATTATTTAGAATAGGAATTGGAAAATTCTAGCCTTGAGACAAATTCAGCCTGCTGACTTTTTATAAGTTTTATTGGAATGCAATCATGCCCATTTGTTTACCACTTTTCTATGTCTGTTTTTATGCTACAACTAGAAATCTCCTTATTTGTGATAGAGACAGGATGGCCAACAAAGCCTAAAATAATTATTCTCTGGCCCTTTATATATTCTCTGACCCTTTATATATAACATGGATTCTTATGTAACTAATACTCTTAGCAATGTGTACTCTACTTCCTTCCACTCTAAAGCATACAATCCCTTTAAAGCCTAGCTGGAGATTCTCTTTCTTGATGAAGCCTTTGCCTACTATATAGTAGTGAAGTGAACATTCCCTTCTTTGTTTCTAAAAATACTCATCATCTATTGCCATGGCTAGCCACTTGGCATAGAGAATCGGGTGCTATTACTCTGGTTTTAGGTATATGTGTGTTGCCACTACTCATTCCAGCTATAAACATGAGTTGTTTTCTTCTACTACTATAGCATAAGTTCCCTGGGCCCACTGTCTTATACATTTCTGTGTATCCTCCAGAAACTAGACAAAGATAACAACCAGTAAAATTACAGCTTTCATCTTTATGACCCCGGAGGGTAGAACACTGCTGTAGCCAGCATGCACTCAGGAAATCCTCATTTGCTAATGAGGATGAATAGATGTCTAACATTTTTCTTAAATGTAATCACATTAAAGTGTTTCTGCTTGTTTGTTTCTTAGGTTATAATTTTTAAAAACTGTTTTATGGAAGAATTTCTTCAGCTAATATGTCCAACTTATATATACACTTTCATAGAAAAATCATTTTCCTCCTCCCATTAAATGATATTTGGAAATGATTTTTAAAACTGGTTTAGTCTTTTCCTGAGCAAGAAATGCACCATGTTTCCAATATGATGATTTATTAAAGTGAAAATGAAATATTGTATGCACCGCAGCATAATGGATTTTTGTGCTGCTGTTAGTATTACTCTCATCTTATTTCACTCACAGTCTGCTACTTTACTATTATTGGCTAAATAGCTGGAATAATGTATGTAGCCAAACAAAAATCACACTCCCAATATTATTGAAATGCATATAATTAATTTATAAATATCTATGAAACTGGTAAAACGTTAGATCTGACAAGGAATTATTGTTTCATTTGTTTCTCAAGAAAATATGTTTGTGGAATTGAGAAAACGCTCAATAAATAATGACAGATCAAGCTTAAGATGTAGCAATTCTGGGTGTTAGGCATAGACAATACACACAGATATGAAAATATACTATTTTACCCTGGCCTTTATCTCCTATATTTTTTCTATGCACAGTTAGCCGAAAGAATTCTATAAACTGTTAAGTTTATTAAACCACTGTTTCATAAGAATTTCATAGGACTTTTTCATTAAAGCTTTTGAATTGAAATAAGGTAACTAAGAGAAACTAAAATATATTTGCAAACCTATCAACATAATAAAATTTAAAAGACAGTCTTTATTTTTAGAGCATTTACCTTTAGAGGAACAGATAACATATTAGACAGAACTTCAAGCCTGGTAGAGAAGAGAGGAGGAGGGTTCACTCCTTCCCACACCCGAAGCTCTCCAGCCATCTCCCCCTTCTTTGAAGTAATTCTCTCTGCATAAAGGAGGCTAAATGGAATTGCTACAAGTAATGTTGCTGTGTGAGCACTGTGAATGTGGTCTTCCTTCAAGCATGGCTCAGATTCCACCCATGCCTGACAGAATTTTCTTGATCAGGAATCACCTGGTTGCATAAAAGAGAAACATAGTCACACCAGCTAAATCAAAGGAGGGGAAGGAGAGGTATCATTGAAATTGCAAAAAAAAATGAAGCCAGGAAAAAAGAGAGATCTAGGGATTTAAAATTAGCTGAAATAACAAGTATCACATGATCTCAGTCATATGTGGAATCTAATGAACAAAAGAAGCTGATTAACAATATAGATCCAGAGACACAGAAGCATGGAACAGACTGAGGAATCTCAGAAGGAAGGCAGGCGTGGATGATGGGTGGGGAGCACACCCCATGGACACAGACAATAGTGTGGTGAAGGTCTGGGAGGGGTGGGTGCAGGGTGTAAGGGGTCAATGGGGGGAAAAGGGGACATCTATAATACTTTCAACAATAAAGATAAATTTTTAAAAATTAGCTGAAATAAAAGTAGCAATTCTTGCTTTTCTCTAAGTCTCTGCTCTATTCTTTTTCTCTACAGACCAGCTTTTTCTTATCTACTTTTTTACGAGTCAACACCAACTATGTCAGCCCCAGCTCGTTCACGTGTCCTAAAAAGAGTGAGTAGCGTATCTGTGCCTCAGATCCAAATTTCTGGGGAAAAGAATCTGATTGGCTGCTTGCAAAACAAAGGGTAACCTCCTGCTGGATTAGCTGTGGACATACTCTAAGCCACTTAATACCAGCGTCGTCCTTCTCAGGGCTCTCAGGAAAACTTGAACTGGGTAAAAATTGGCCTAGTGTCAACTATAGGCTTCAGGTAAAAGAGCACCACAGCTTCCACCTTAGCCAGGGCCTTCATAAACTCAGCTCCAAGGTCCAGAACCTCACCCAGCTCCCTCTGTGTGCACAGACCAAGGGATTAAATCCAGCTCTTTTTGAAGATTATTGACTGATTGAAGTACTGCTATTTATTGTGACTGGGATAAACTTTCTGAAAGTAGCCTATCTAATAAATTCTTAATGTTGACATTCTTTGAGCATGGGGTTAGGGTGTGCTACCTATATCAGTAAACATTTGGATAACAGACCTTCATTTATGTTGCCTAACTTAACTTTACCCATGGTGGCAATTCCCTCAGTTAGCTCCACAAAAAATAACACAATTAAAAACAAAACTCCAAATAGTCAGAAATCAAGGACTATCACCAACTTTTACATGATTCATTCTTTTACAAACTTTATAAAGAATGACTATGTCTCTTCCTCTTCTTCTTTCCCCTTCTCTTTCATTCTCTTCTCTTCCTCCTCCCCGCCCCCTCACTCCCTTCCTAAACATTTTATTCCAAAAGCCATTTGATAGAAGCAAGCAAAGCAGTCATCCCCACCGTGGCAGGGAAATAGCAGCACCCTGGCATGGTGGGCTAGAACCCAAGAGGGATGGCTGTGGCATCTGTGTCAGAAAGTGGCCCAGCCCTAACCGGTTTGGCTCAGTGGATAGAGCGTCGGCCTGCGGACTGAAGGGTCCCAGGTTCGATTCCAGTCAAGGGCATGTACCTTGGTTGCAGGCACATCTCCAGTAGGGGGTGTGCAGGAGGCAGCTGATCGATGTTACTCTCTCATCAATGTTTCTAGCTCTCTATCCCTCTCCCTTCCTCTCTGTAAAAAAATCAATAAAATATATTTAGAAAAAAAAAAAAAAAGGAAAGAAAAGAAAGTGGCCCAGAACCAAGAAGAGAAAGGAGGGTATCAATGTAGGAGCGTGTGGGGAAGCACGGGACTTGGTTGGAATGTCTGTAAGGAGGATTCTCTGAAAAGTGGGGGGTGAGGGGTATGAGGGGACCTTGCAGAAGGCGGCAGCCCCTACCTTGACTTTTCCAAACAAGTCCGATCCCCCGGGGTGTTTTGCTAGAATCTCTAAGTTTAGTCTTTAAAGACCTGACCTTGTAGAAGCATATACTTTTTCAAGGATACTTGCCCTACTGATTGTATCTAGAGATTAATTTGAGTTCAAGCTGTTGTTACAATAAAAAGCCAATGAGGCGAGCGAACAGGACTGCTTTTACTACTGAAGTAAAAGAGTCCCTTAGCCCTCTCTTTCACAGAAACCTGTGTCGAGGAATCTGATCATCCATCGCTCAGGGTCTGCTGGTCAGCCCCGGCAGGAGGGCATCCTAGGGTCAGGTGTCAGAGCAGAGTGAGGACAACATCCCACTCACAGGACAGTGGTGAAAATGGCCTGGTGTTCAGAGCCTGAATGAAGTGGAGACAGTTGTTTTGTGCAGGTTTCAATCTATCAATAACCAGTTGTGACTGGATGGCCCTTGAGGTTCTTATTAGGATTGCAAGACATCCTTCAGCAATAAGCATCAGGAAGCAGTTGAAAAACTAAAGGACCTGAGAATTACACAGCACACCTGGGACCACACAGCGAGGATGCGGGTAGAGAGAGAAAAGGCACACGCCTGGGGCTCCGCTTTTACTGGGATCAACGCTGGGAGCCTTAGTTTTGGAGGACTCACTCTTTAGTTGGTGAATTTAAACATAAGAGTGGGAATTGAAAGCACAGGAAGAGAAACAAACAAACCAACCCAGCAGCCCAAAGGTCAGTTGTCAATATCAACCACTATCTCTAAAACAAAGGAGCCTCCGTTGGGGGAGGAGTCCTGGCTCTTGAGTCAATGTGGCTGGCGATGTATTTATTAGGGACAGCTCACTTGAAAAAGATTCCTTCTGCAATCAAAGTTTACATCAGGCACTTGCATTAACAAAAAGAAAAATGTCAGGTCTTACACTGTAAGAGTGTCAGTCCGTTCAAGAGAAGTACAGTTGGGACCTGGGGCAGGATATCAAAGCCGAAGCGGGGGAAGGAGGCCATCTAGGTACACTGTGAAGTAGACAAAGCAGTGGCAATGGCAGTTTGGATAAAGACTTGAATATATAACCGAAATGAGAATGCATCAACTATAGTGAGGATAATGGGAACCAATTTTCTCAGTCAGAGGAGAGAGAAAACTAGAATAAACCCTAGGTGTTGGATTTAAGTTCCAGATACTGGCTTTAGCACATGGTTTAAAATATACAAGGATAAAGACATGTAGATATATACATAGATAAATAAGTATATTTACTCATTGATCTATAAAATCTATAAATGTAATTTCTAATCATGACCCTGGAACTCCTTCTGTCTATTCAAAGCTAAACAGCAATACTCCCCTAAGAGAAGCAGACCTGCTTCCCAGACCTTAGTTTCTGAAAGCCATTCTACACAATAAGAAACCATCGATGCCTGGAAAAATAACTGATTTCGGGATGGGAGCAAGCAAATATAAAAGGACTCTGAGATTTCGCTTTGTGCCAGAAGTAAGAAGGATTCAAAGAGTGTTGAGGACAAGCCAAAAGGATGCAGACCCAGACTGAAGAAGCTCCTACTGAATATATCTAGGACAATTTGAGCATCAGTAAAAATAAAAATGACAAATTATAAGCCAAATGAAATAGTATTCCTTAAGTCCACAGTGATATAAAAACATTGAAGTTTTGATGAGGATCACAATTTTATGTAACCCTAAAGTAGCTAGTAATTACAAAGGGCAAAAGAATACATTTACTGTGGAAAAGACTTTCAGATCCCTCCTTAATCTAGTTATTAAAATGAACATCACATATAATGAAACAAATACAAAATGTGTTCCACATGAAGGAATGAGAATAATATAGTATTATTTCTATACTATTCTTGCCAAAGACACATATTCTCAATCTAATTCATGAGGATACATCATAAATCCAAATTCTGCCATATTCTACAATATAAATGGCCCGTAACCTTCCAAATCAACAAGATCATGAATTATGGAAAGTCTGAGAATGTGTTGAGGTCTAAAGAAACTAAATATCACAACTAAACGCAAGTGGTTTTCTTTGTTTATTTTTGTTTTGTTTTAAAGAACATTAGTGGGACAACAGGTAGAATTTGAATGGGAGATTAGATTGCAGTAATAGATAAACGCTAACTTTCTGATTTTGACCATTGCATTGTGGTTATATAGAAAAGAAGCTATTGCAAAACATGAATATCTTTAAGGTCTAGCATTGCCCAGGACTGGGAAGGAGGAAATATGAGAAAGGCAATGGAAACAAAATAAATAGTGATGATGTCTTTGTATTTAAAATGTTAACACTGAATAACTAAATACAGAAATTAAAATTCTCTACAATTAACAAAAAAAAGCAATTAATGAGCACCTTTATTACAATGTACCATAGTATATTTATTATACGTTCTCTGGGGGGAAAAACATAGCAAAGAAAGAATTATATTTTATTTCCAACGAAAAAGCACTGGCTCACAGACGGTTACTTGCCCAAGATTAACACTTATACATGCTAATATCAGTTGTGTGCTAATAAATGTTTAACAACTGGGTCCCTGAGGAGGGGAAGAGGAACCCCGCTTTGTAGCATTTGCCAATTTCTGTGTTGTAAGCACTCCCACCAATACTGATATCAAGCTACCAACAAACACGGTCTCTGAGCACACTTAGGAAAAGATGCACACAAGCACCTCTTGCAAGCCAAAGCAAACCAAGACAGCACTGGTTAAGGCTAAGATCTGAAAACAAAGTCCAGAACTAAGCATGCTGTAATGCCTGTAGTTAAATCTTGACATAAAGAAAAAAAATTATCTATATATATATAAAATCCTAATATGCAAATAGACCAAAGGGCAGAACAACCGAACAACCGAACAACTGGTCGCTATGACGTGCACTGACCACCAGGGGGCACACGCGGAACATGGCAGGTATTGGCCACAGCAGGATGGAGTGGGTGAGCAGGGGCACCAACCAAGGCAGGGTGCTGGTCGCTGTCATCAGGGCGAGCCTCTGGTGGTTACTGAAAATTCATTGCTCCTACACACCACAGTCCCGCCCAGCGCTCGTACCAGCTGCTGGCACCCAGTGCAGGCCCCAATCGCTCAGTGGCATCAGCAGGTGCAAGCTTCAGCTGATTGCCCCTCAGGGCTTCTCCACCTCCCCCTACTCCTGAGGGGTGATTGGGGCTTGCAGCTGCCACTTGCCCCCACTGCTGGTGGCAGTCCTGCTTGCACCCACTGCTGGCGCCGGCTCCAATCGCTCTTTGCCATCAGCAGGTGCAAGCGGGAATGGCAGCGTCAGTGCATGAGAGCGGCGGCAGCAGGAGTGGGGCTGCCAGTAGACAGGTGACCAGAGGCCACAGCAGGAGGGGCCAGGCGGGGATGCAGAGGATGGACCAAGACCCGCCTCTGTGCCCACTGCAGCCTCATAACCCACAGTTCCTTTCAAGGTGCACAAATTCGTGAACTGGGCCCCTAGTTGTAATATAAAACAGGGATGTATTTAAATAAAAGAGTTAGGAGACGGCACAGTTCTAAGACAACACAACAAAGAATCTAAACAGATTAGAATACTTAGCTAGAGATTTCACCAATTAGTGAATGGAATAAAAAAATATACAAAAATTATACTGTATATGATTTTTATATACATAATTACACACATTAAATGTTTAATTATATGCACATATATTTGAGATTTAAGTGTGTATATATACATATATGTATACATTATATGTTATATATGTAAATTAGACGAGTTGTTTCAACTTGAGATTGATGATAAATATAAATCGATGGAGATAAATGGATGCTGTTAAATAGAGATAAAAATAAAATCATTGCATTGTATATGTTATATTATATATTATAAATTATATTAAAGCACATATTACATATGTAATCTATAATAATAAAAGTATAATATGCTAATTAGACTGGACAGCCGAATGACCTTCTAGATGTCATTCTGGATGTCCTTCTGGATGAAGCCATGGCAGCAGGGGCCGAGGCAGAGGTAGATTGGGGCAATCAGGTAGGCAGGTGAGTGGTTAGGGGCAATCAGGCAGGCAGGCAGGCAGAGGAGGTTAGGGGCGATCAGGCAGGCAGGCAGGCAGGCAAGCAGTTAGGAGCTAGTGGTCCTGGATTGTGAGAGGGATCCCAAATTGCAAAAGGGTGCAGGCCAGGCTGAGGGACCCCTCCATTCACAAATTTTGTGCACCGGGCCTCTAGTATATGATAAACATATGAGATATACTTCACATCCAATCTGTGATGATTATTTTATGTGTCAACTTGGCTGGGACTATTTCGAATGATTCTGTGAGGGTGTTTTGGGATGAGAATTATATTTAAACTAGAGACCCAGTGCACATATTCGTGCACCTGTGGAGTCTCTTGACCTGGCCTGTGTCCTCTCGCAATCCGAGACCATTCGGGGGATGTTGGACTGCCAGTTTCGGCCCAATCCCCACAGGCCAAGGGACCCCACCGGTGCACGAATCCATGCACTGGGCCTCTAGTATGCATATAAGATTTTTGGTTAATCTCTTCCCTCATTCCCCGCTCCCCCCCCCCCCTTTCCTCTGAGATTCATCAGTTTTTTCCATGTTTCCATGCCTGTGCATTGAGCGTCTGCCCCCTGGTGGTCAGTGTGTGTCATAGCTACCAGTCGAATGGTTGGATGGTCGAACAGTCACTTAGACTTTTATATATATATAGATAGGTAGAGCCAAAGTTAGGAATCATTCACTCTGAAGGGCTATCTCTAGCTCAGCTTTTCCTTCAGAGTCAAATGTAATTCAACAACTCTTTAATCTCCATTAATTTTATTTTTTGGCAATTATTTAATGCTCACTAATGTATTTTGCTCATATCCATTTCATTTTATTTTTTTAAATTTCTTTATTGATTATGGTATCACATAATTGTCCTCATCCCCCTATTCCCATCCCAAACCCCTCCCCACGTATGCCCCCACCCCCCTGTTGTCCATAACCACTAGTTAGGCTTATATGCATGCATACAAGTCCTTTGGTTGATCTCTCCCCCTTTCCCCCACCCTCCCCTGCCTTCCCTCTGAGGTCCAACAGTCTGATCGATGCTTCCCTGTCACCAGGCCCATCCTCGTTCCTCAGTCTATATTGTTCATTATTTCCCCTAGATGCGTGAGATCATGTGATACAAGAAATACACTTATAAGAACCGAAGATGAGACAAGCCATAATGGTTATGCTGAGAGGCAAATGAATCAGTCTGTAGCGGGTTTATTTCTGGGCCAACAGTCATATCCATTTTATGATGCCATCAGATGACCTTCCAGATCAGGAAAAATATTAATATATGCTTTGTTTTGTTCAATTTTTTTTTCAGAATCATAGTACTTGGAAAGTTAGAGGAAGTTATAGGAACAATTAATTTATCGGATGCTGGCTTAAAAATCAGAATCATATTTGTGATCAAAGAGGCAGCCATGAATTAATTAAACCAAGTCTTCAGATAGTTCAAACTGTTCTCAAAACTTTGAGCATCTGAATTTTTCTTAAAATTGTACCATATGATTGGCATACTGTAAATTTATGTCTGGATCTCTGCCTATGACTAATCTTAGTTGATTATCTTCTTCTTCTGTTTCACGTTAACAACTCTGGCTCTCTCCTACTTTTTGGTCTTTCTACTGTCCCCAAAGATGGTAATTATGGGCTCCCTTTTAATTAGTGACATCTAGAGTAGAACGTGATACAATTCAGTTGATAGGCGGGATTTGGAGACTCATCCTACATAATAAAAGGGTAATAAGCAAATTGACCCTAATGGCAGAAAGACCGGTCGCTATGGTGCGCACTGACCACCAGGGGGCAGACGCTCAACACAGAAGCTGCACCCTGGTGGTCAGTGTGATCCCACAGGGGGAGATCCATTCAGTAACAAACTGGGCTGATGGCTGCAAGCTCAGCGACAGTGGTAGGAATTGGACATAACCTGAGGGCTCCTGGGCTGCCAGAGGGATGTCTGATGCCAGCTTAAGCCCAGTCCCGCAGGGTGCAGGCCTAAGCTGGCAGGTGGACATCCCCCGAGGGTTCCTGGACTGCGAGAGGGTGCAGGCCAGGCTGAGGGACCTCCACTGAATGCACGAATTTTTGTGCACTGGGCCTCTAGTAAAGTATAAGAAATTTACCCAAAGACAGGCCCAATGATGAATAATGATAGAGCTGGGTTTACAATTCTCAGTTCAAAGTCAAGTTATGGGGTTGGCAGGTTCTTGAAACTGAACTTTTACCTGTAAAACATCTATCTTTAACAATATTCCATCATATTTTACTAAAATTTAATATGGTAGAGGGCAGCAAAGGGGGGATAAGAGGGGATGGAAAGAGACTTTGCTTGGGGTGATGGGCACACAATGCAGTGTGCAGATGATGTTTTATTAAGTTGTACACTTGAAACCTGCATGGTTTTGTAAACCAATGTCACCCCGGTAAATCCAATTAAAAAATAAAATTAAATAAATAAATAAAGATTAAAATGGGAAATGATCTCAAAATTACTGGTCATTTTTAATAAACATCTATGTTCCCAGTGCTATTAAAAACAGGCTTGTGCTATTATAAACTGAACTAATTAAGAAAATAGACCAGATTCTATCTTTGTGCATCTAACTTTATAGAGTGTATCACACAATTATAGATACATATGAAATAGATGAAATAAAGCCCTTGAGATAAATGAAGGAAAAAATATTGTTCTAGATATGAACAAAATTGTCAAAGTGTAGCTGTGTTCTTACTTTCATTTCTGGTACATTCTTTATAATGTATGACCCTAAGGAAAAGGGGTACTTGGAAACAGAAACTAAAACAAAAACAAAAGTTGTATAAAACAAGTAAACACCCAAGGAAGAAAGAAATGGAGTCCCTGTCAAATTCTACTCAGGAGTAACATCTCCCCCAGACAACAGCATCAAAGAGTTGAAAGGGCTGCTTGCTAGACTGTTCCTCTGGTACCTTTTTACTGATTATATTTAACAACGTCTGTATTAGCAAGTAATATATAATACATGTTTATGCTGCATGTTTTTATGTTTAAATTCACTTAATCATCATACAAATGAGGTATTATTTCCCCAAATTTATAGAATAGACAATAAATATCAGGAGGTCCAATGACATTTTGGTGAGAACATGAAAGTAAGAACCTGAATCTGGAATTTTATGAAATCAAACCATTTTTCCCCCTCTAGTTCTTAGCCACTTATGCATAAGTAAGATTATGTAGGAGTGTCAGCATGCTATCTAATTGATGACCTTAACATTAAACCTGTACACAATGGGTTTTCCTCTGCTTTGGAATCCTGTGAAACCAATAACTATTTGGAGAGGTAAAGAGAGGTAAAGAATTTATACCCACCGAGGGACCTGGAGAAGATTATGTTAAGCAAAATAAGCCAGTCAGGGAAAGCAAGTATCACATGATCTCATTTATATGTGGAATCTAATGAAGAAAATAAACTCAAAGAACAAAATAGATCCAGAGACATTGAAACATACAACAAATTAATGTATTCTAGAAGGGCTGTTGGGGGAAGAATGAAAAGAAACTAAACAAAGACCTTATATGTATAGCCCATGGACAAACCTTCAGAATCTTACTTATGTATACATGGCTAAGAACTAACGGGGGGAAAAGAGTAGTACTAATTTTCTCACCATTTCTTAAACATTAGAAAGCCTTTCTGATTTATTTTTTAGAAGAGCATTTTGCTAAAAAGCAATTATTTCCCAATTTAGATATTTGTTGACTGAACCCAGTTGTGCTTATCACCATGGTTGTCTCAGTCTAAGTTAAACATAATGGTTTAGGGATTTAGATGATTCTTAGGGCTCTAAAGATTGCATCTAATGGAGCCCAAGTGATGCCACATTATTGGCTATCATCCTGGAACTAATGACAGCAGTTATTGGGCCTATAATCTCCTAGGAATTAACAGCCAAGCTCTTTTTTTTTTTTCCTCTCATTTGCAGGACATCACCATTACCATTAAAAGCCAGTTAAGATGATAATGTGCCACTGTAATTCATACAGTGGGCAGTAAAGGGTTAAAGGTGAAAGTGCTGAGATAGCGGTCCTGACTCAAACTAGAACTTGAATATTCTTCCTCTTGGACTGCTGTTTGGAAAAAATATTTAAAGGAACAGAAAAATGGGTACACAAGATAAATGTTTTGTGTGTTGGCTTATTTGTTTCTTTGGGATGACTCCCTTCCTAGTGGCACTGCAGAAAGTCAGTCCTCTCCCACTCAAATGACAGGATTTCCTGTGGGCCTGCTTATTCAAGGATTTATAATAACAACCAAAGATTTCAGAACAAAGAAATGCAATTATAGCACAAAAAGAGTAGAGAAAGAAGCAGCTGGAAGGAAGGAATAACTATAAAAACTACCCAAGATAAGGAAAGACCAGGTAGGTGCAGAGTTCAGAGTAGAGGAAGTGAGAGAGAAATGCAATTTACATAAATATTTGTTGACTCCGCAGTGTGCTATAGGCATTCTGCTATACATAATTGATAATATAGAGGAGATCACAGCCTTTACGATGCTTTCCCTCTTGGAGCTTACACTTATCTGAGAAGATAACACATGTGATCAATATAAACACACATGATAAATATTTTATGGAAACTACAGAGTGCCATAGGAACACAAAGCAAGGAAGTCCAAGCAAATCAAAAGGGAGTTAGTTCAGAGCAGCACAATAACATATGGAGAAATTAAATGAACCAATAGGAAGACTAACTATATAGCTGATTCTCTTGACTAATACACTGAATTTGAATGCCCAAAACTGAATGAAGAAGAACACTAAGATTCAATAGCCAACTCAATTAAGATAATAAAAAAAGATAAAAGTGACTGAAGTGAACACTAAAGAATAGAAAAAAATACAATGACATTTGGGCCCATAATTAGATGAGCTCTTTATTGTGAACTAGAGGCCTGGTGCATGAAATTCATGCACGGGGAAGGGGTTTCCCTCAGCCCAGCCTGCACCCTCTCCAATCTGGGACCCCTTGAGGGATGTCCGACTGCCTGTTTAGGATCGGGCCTAAACGGGCAGTTGGACATCCCTCTCACAATCCAGGACTGCTGGCTCCCAACTGCTTGCCTGCCTGCCTTCCTGATTGCCCTAACCACTCCTCTGCCAGCCCAATTGATGCCTAACTGCTCCCGTGCCAGCCTGTTTGCCCCTAACTGCCCTCCCCTGCAGGCCTGGTCACCCCTAACTGCCCTCCCTGCAGGCCTGGGTCCCTCCCAACTGCCCTTCCCTTGCAGGCCTGGTCTCTCCCAACTGCCCTCCCCTGCTGGCCTGATCTCCCACAACTGCCCTCCCTTGCAGGCCTGGTTCCTCCTAACTGCCCTCCCCTGCTGGCCATCTTGTGGTGGCCATCTTGTGTCCACATGGGGGCAGCCACTTTGACCACATGGGGGCAGCCATCTTGTGTGTTGGAGTGATGGTCAATTTGCATATTATTCTTTTCTTAGATAGGATAGAGTCCTGGTGCATGGGTGGGGCCAGCTGGTTTGCCCTGAAGGGTGTTCCGGATCAGGGTGGGGGTTCCCCTGGGATATGGGGCGGCCTGGGCTAGGGGCCTGTGGTGATTTGCAGGCCAGCCATGCCCCCCAACGACCCAAGTGGAGGCCCTGGGATCTGGGATTTATTTATCTTCTATAATTGAAACTTTGTAGCCTTGAGTGGAGGCCAAGGCAGGCCAGGGCTGAGGAAGCTTGGCTTTCCCCATCGCCGGGGGCAACTCAAGCCTCCTGCTCTCTCCAGCTCCGTGGCTGCTGCCATTTTTGTTGGGATTAATTTATCTTCTGTAATTGAAACTTTGTAGCCTTAAGCAGAGGCCAAGGCAGGCCAGGGTGTCCGGAAAGTTTGGCTTATTCCATTGCTGGGGAAACCCAAGACTCCTGCTCTCTCCGTGGCCACAGCCATCTTGGTTGGGTTAATTTGCATACTTGCTCCTGATTGGCTGGTAGGTGTGGCTTGTGTATGTAGCGGGGTGATGGTTAATTTGCATATTGCTATTTTATTAGATAGTATTTGCTACTGAGATAGGATTAGAGTTCAAATTTAGGTGAATTTCTATAGGTTACAAAGAGATCATGGTAAATAAATACAACTGATTAATTTAGCATATCCATAAATCTACAGCCTTTAATTCCTGAAAATTTTTAAATGATTTATATTTTTAAATGAAATGTGTACCAAACACATTTTTAAAAATATACTTTAAACAATGATGATATCATAATAGATAATTCACTTATCACTAGGGGGAAAAAGGTCAGAAAGAAATAGTAGTTGGGAAATATCAAAATTTTTTATTATGGAGGGGTACAAAAAATATGAGAAAAAACTTGTTTTGAGATTTGTAGAAACAAAGTCAAAATAAAAATATGAACTATAATATATAGCCCTTAATTTTTGTCTTCCAGAAAAGCAATACATTTAATAAGAAGAAATAAGGTTTATCTTTAATCTAAGCATTAGAGGATTTACCACTAGGATCTTCATATAAGACAAATTGAGAAATTTGAAGAATCTATTAATAATTTACTCCAAAATGATCTCATTAGGTTATTTTCAAATGATCTCTTTCTTTTCAAAATGTATGGGAAACAACTTTTGAGATGTCTGCCTAGCATATTAAGAAGTCCCAGTTAAGATGTCTGCCTAGCAGGTTAAGCAGCTAGTGACTACATCTCTGCTGACTCATGCCAGATAAATAACTCAAATTATGACAATAAAACTCAAAAAAGAGAATTTGCATTGTTAAACTGACTGGGAAAGGAGAGTGGGTTGCAGAATGGCAGAGCTTGGAATCAAAGTTTGCCTATTCCTTCTCCTGCTGTCCCCAGGGCCCCTCCCTTCCTAAGGCCTGGTTCTCTGACTCTTTCTTGAATTCCAAGAGATGTTAAAGAAATCTTCAAAAAAAATTCCACTTTTGTAAGTTAACTTGCCTTGGTTTCTTTCATTTGAAACACGTGTCCTTAATTAAGACAATTTAAGAATCATAGTTGGGTTTACTTACAGAATGGCTGAATCAATATTACTCCTGCTCATCAGCTAGTTTTAGCTTATCAGTTAGCTTACACTAACTCTGAGGCAATTACGACCAGCCCTTCGTTTCTGACAGAGGAAAAGGCAAATAGAGATAATGTCTAAATAGAAATCGGCACAACAAATGGTGCACTAATCAAGGTTTGGATGTAACTCTTTCTGCCTTCTCTTTACAATTTCTAACAAGTATCAGACAGCACTAATGTTAATGGAGAAGTTAATGCAAGCAATGATGAGAAACAATTATATCATTTATTGAAACCACCTTTTACCGAGTTTTATGCCAGATACTTTGCATAAACTTTGTATTTTCTTAAAAGCAAATACTTGGGTTGGTGTTTGTTGGGTTTTAAAAGCCTTTTGTCCTTTAAATTCTGTATCCTTTGAGATATAGCAATCAAATATCCATTAAAGTAGCAGATTTGGGCGGTGGGGGTAGATGGTGGCCATATATTTCAGCTTGGGCCCAAGGACAATATGGTCTTTCTCTTCCTTCCCTTTAGCTCTATTCAAGAAAGATGCATCAGAAACCCTAAATACTTTGCCAAAGTGGATTTGAAATCAAACAAGTATCTCAGTCCAAAGCCTATAACATTATCTTTTAAAGCTATGCCACTCTGGACATTTTGGAGTAATAAATAGGGTCCGAACATGGGAATGATGAGTTCAGAGAGAAAAAGGGCAAGAGCAAAACAAGAACATATGTGCATTTAATTAAAACTGGGAGAGACAGCACAGTAGGTGGATGTGCTGTGTTGGCAGGCAAGAGAGTCGGGCTCCAGCAATGCCTCAGCAAATCATCTGTGTGATGTGACCTGCCTGGAGCAAAACACTGAAGCCCATGGGGCCTCAACTCCCTCGTATTTCAGGGATATTTGAACATGTCATGAAAGAGTTAAGTAAATGAATCATTTCCAGTCTGCTTTCTCCTTTACTTTGGTTGTGTCTCCTTTAAATGTCTTTATAAAGAATGGTATAAGAGCACATTCCCAAGATAATTTATAATCAGAAAATTGAGATTTTTGATGGCACCAATTCTTTACAAATCTGGGATAAATTATTGAGTTGGTCCCTGTCTTCTCAAACTTCATTTCCTTGCCTCAACTTCCATCTTGGCCCTGTATATATACTTTAATCCAATTATGACTCAAGCAGCCATTGCTTTAATTTCCTCAGAAATGGAGAAGACTGGACTCCTTTCTATCCTCGGCTTGGTTCTAGTGTGACTGAGGCTACTAGGCTCAACAGCCTTACTGACAGACCAAAATACAGGCCTACACCTCTAGTTTTTTAAGTAAGCATTCCTATGGACTGACCAACTAAGACATAATAGCACCCACTTGCTTATAAGGATTAATGGTTAACTGTATCTGTTGATGGTGTATCCTTTCCACCACATCTGACTTCCTTGTATATCATCTCGGGCCTGAAGCAAGCTTGCCCTCACTCCCTACTTCTCTGCCGATATTTCCTTTACCAAAGTTAGGGGCTGTGCCATTTCTTCTAATCCAGGTGACTCCTTGACCTTACTTTTGCCCCTTTCTCACTGGCATGCTAACATCTTCCCAGCACACTCCACAGCCAACCCGTCCCACTTCATGACAACTTTATGCTTTGAGCCTTCAGTTTTTCACCTATTTAATAAGAAAAGGGGTGAAATAATGAAAAAATATTTCCTTAAACTTTGAAATTAATTATCAACTTTGCATAACTCATAGAATAAATCACTCCAAATGTCCCTTTAGATTTCATGTTTCCTCTTCCAAGCCATACACATTCTACTCATTATTATAAAATCTTAGAAGTTAAGGTACTTTTTTTTTTCTTCATCTTTGTACCTTGCCTTCTTCTCTCTTTTCACTAACTTCAAATCTTTCTCCCAGTGGCTAATGAAATATCTTGCATCTAAGAAACACTCCAAGTTTATCCAGTTAAATTGAAGGGATTTTCCTTAGCAAGGAAAATTATATAACAGTGCATCAAAGAGAAGGTCAGGAGGTTATTTAAATAACATAGGGCCAGGATGGTAATGATAAAAAAAACCAAACAGTCAAATTCTCGATATTTAAAAAATCAAAATCCAACACTATTTCCTGAGAAATTGGATTAAGATATGAGAGAAGAGAGTATGAATATCATTAAAATGTTCCCCTAATATTTCTCTTCTCCATGCTTTAGAGCACACTGTAAAATTCTTTCTGTGATAAGATGTGTTGATGTTTTTTTAAATTCTGATTGAATGGAAGCCCCTCCTGGGCTGAGCATTTAATTAACAGATCAAGAGCAGCTTTTATTTTCCCTGTCACTTAGCATAGAGACCAACAGTGTTTGAGATGGCAACCCCTTCACGAATGAGGAAAGTCCTCCAGCTGGCCCATAATCAACATATAGTTTGAAGCACTCAGATTTGGAGATTGATTCTTACAGCAGAAGACCTTAACCTTCTTTACTGATAAGAATTGTCCCCTAGAAATACGGTGTTGCTCTAATAAAACCTTAAATGCATGGCATTGCTTATAACAGGGTAGTGTATAAAGAAGATAGAGTTACATTAAAGGGTAAAACGGTGGTAGTTCATGTTTTACAAAAGCACAACGTTTGGTAAAAATGTCACCTTTACTGACTTGAAATGCAGGTAATGTGCCCAATGAATTTGTAACTTTACGGAAACATCAGTAGTGTGGTGGCTACTATTGGCAGCATTTGACAGAGTAGCATAGAAATAATTAGAAAAACGACCAGTTTGCATTGCAGGATTTAAAAAAAAAATTACAACAGGTCAAAATGTGGGGATTTGTAGGACTGGAAAAAGCAACTATAAAAGGAAACAGTAAATGAAAAAAATTATTAAAAACTGGATGACAAAGGCCAATCAAATCTCAGATTGTGACAGGGAGCAAACCAAAAGTCTGGTCATCACAGACTTTTTTAAATGTCTGATTGAATTAACAGGTCTAATGAAGTAAGGTGGCATTGAGAAAATCCTAGCAATTCTACAAAATATTTTTTTTGGAAAAAATGTTTAAAATGTTGTTCTCCGACCAAAATTTCAAAGGCTCAAAATACTTCCAATTTAGTTGAGAAAGAAAAGTAAATAAATATCACAAAGAAAGCCATGTGCATGGTTATTGATACATGTTTCTTACTGGAATCAAATAGATGAAAAGCTAAGTACATTTATGAATAAGATATTCTGATTTTAAAATATCATCAGATAAAAAGCTTTTGCACAGCAAAAGAAACCATCAACAAAATAACAAGAGAGACCACTATAGGGGAGAACATATTTGCCAATGATACATCCAATAAGGGGATAATCTCCAAAATTTATAGGGAGATTATAAACTCATACAATTTAACAAAAGGAAGATAAACAATCCAATTAAAAAACGGGCAAAGGACCTAAGAAGACACTTCTCAAAAGTGGACATACAGAAGAGTAAGAGGCATATGAAAACAAATGATCAAAGTCACTAATCATCTGAGAGATCCAAATCAAAATGACAATGAGGAACCATCTCACACCTGGAAGGGCTATCATGGACAAATCAGCAAACAAGTGCTGGAGAGGATGTGGAGAAAAGAAAACCCTTGTGTACTGTTGGTGAGAATGCAGACTGGTGCAGCCATTGTGGAAGGCAGGATGGGTTTGTTATTACTTCTGGTAGATAGCATTATCAGTTAGAGCAAGGTTAACAAAAGAAGTTAATTTCTTAAGAGATTCCACTTTTTAAATTTTACTGACATTTTATTTCCTTTGTTTTTTTTTCTTGAGCATTCTCTCCTTTAAAAAAATATATATATGCTTAAGTGACAAAATGACTAGCACCTCTGATACATGATAACCAGAAAGGTATATGTTTGTTTTATTATAATAGAAACTCTTTCAAGTAACTCAACAATGTTAGAATGATTCCTTTTGAAATAGTCATAGGCTTAGACTGACATGTAATTTGTTTTCCTTCCACAGTATTTTGTACCAAGATTTAAAACATAATGAGAAACTTCAGTGAAAGAAAAGAAAGATCAACATATTCACAGACTACAGACATTTCTTGGACTTAGGATCATGCATTTGTTTCAATAAATATCGTTACTGAGAAGGAAATAGATGAAACTACAAAGACTAAAACCCATTGGAGCAGCCAAAATTATTTGAGTCTCTTAAGGACAATGTCACCTAACACTATTTCTTTCATCCTAGTGGGAAGTGACAGCTTCTTCTCATACCCTACAGCCTATTTCAAATTCTGTGTTTGGAGATCTAACTTCTAGAGCTTAAATCATCCTCAATTCAGAATCCAACAATGTGAGTGAAAATAATAAGTTTTTCTACTCAATCCAGTCTGGCAAAAAAGTAAATAATGAATTTAACAGGATTGATTTTTTTTTTTCAGATCATATGTTCACTCTCTACTGTGCCAATGAGGTAGGTGATATACACAAAGGCTTGGAAAAAGCAAAGCAATGTTAATAATTTGGATATCTTAATTGGCCATTATCAAGTGATCAAAATAAAAAAGACTAATTCAGTCAGCTAACATCTCTTTGGATGTAGTCTGAAATCATCCAGTAGCATTAGACTGTATATTAATATTGTAAATCACTAAGATATTGCACACAAAGCAGTTCAACTTTCCCTCTCTTTTTTTTTCATTTATTTGTTTCATGTTTTATAACTGAGGAATCATCTTTTTGTATGTTTCATTGGGACTGTTCTATCATGTTCTTTTTTCTTATAAATGACCACTATTTTCTATGTGAAATATGAAAAATTATCCTCTATAATTCTCCCTCATCTAGGCCTCACTGCTAAGGATCTGTCAATTAATTCAACTACTTGAAAGAGGCAAAGATAATAAGTTAGGTCTTCAAATCAGACAGACCTTAGAAAGTTAATCAATCTCTTAAAGGCTCTTTCTTCTATCTGTTAAATTAGTATAATAATATCTACATGAATGCTGACCATATGACTTTGAATGAGATGATGCATATGCAAAATAGCCTAGTGATAAGTTAGGGTTCAACAAATGACAGCTAGCTCATGATAACATAAAAAATAACACAGGGGTGATGGATTTTTATCAGAATCATAAGTAACTCTTTGAAGTTTGAGTTAATAAGTTATTTGAGGTCAGTGATCATGATTCATACAAATGTTGGGTGCTTCAGACCAAATATCATGTCTTGCACAAACTAGATCTATATATATAAAAGGCTAATATGCTAAGTGTCCAACCATCTGACCAGTGGCTATGACACACACTGACCACCAGGGGGCAGACGCTCAATGCAGGAGCTGCTGTGATGCACACTGGCCATTTACAGAGAGATGGCACTGTGGACCTGGTGCCGACAAAGCAACACTCAGCTTCCCCCAAGTGGGACAGAGGCCCTGCCACCACCCTGGAGCGATGCCCACCAAATCACAGCCGATGCTGCCAAGACCCCCATGGCACAAAATGTGGCCCACAGGCCAGCCTATTCCAGAAACAGTCGCTGTGGGCGCTTGGTGATGATGTCACGTAGCAATGCCCCACTTCCTCTCCATAGGACTAGCCTCCTTGGAGTTTCTTCAGCCCAGGAACACGACTTGCTTTATAGCCAGGTAGAAACATTTCACACTTTAACCAAATGTCTATGAAGCATTTTCCCATGCCTCATCTCATTCGATCCTCACAGAAGACCTGGAGTAGGTAGATAGGAGACTCGGTGGAATCCTATTTTCTTTTCATTAGCAGGAAAACAGTGATTTAGAAAGCTTAGACACTTGACTCAACTGAAAAGAAGTAAGAAATGGTGGACCTTGAAAATGACTTCAGGTTTTCTCACTGCACAGAATATAGTCAAACACTGCTGCAGTTAAATATTTTACCCTTTGTTCTCCCTGCGTGATCTACAATAATAATGTGGTTCGTGATGATATTTACTGCTGTGTTGCTGACAATTACCTGAAAGAGCAGTTGGGGTGCTTCACTGGGCTGGAAAAAGTTTAGCTAAATCACAAAGCAGGCCTACTAGTAATTAAGCATGTTTATCTATATATATAAAGCTCTCGCTGGCACCAATCCCACGCGTGTTTCCATCTGTCATTGTCGATTGTGAATTTGGTTGACACTTCTATTATAGAGAAAGGGCGAGTAGTGATATTAAAGTATTTCTTCTAATTAATTTCCTTTCAATGTGCATGAATCTGTGCACTGGGCCACTAGTATTTAATAAACGTTTGACATGGACTGGATTTTCACAACTATGAAACTGAAATTTATGTCCATTTTGCATTTTTATTGCAAGTTTTTGTGTGATGGTGGTGGTGGTGTTTTTACCCTGAGTCTACTGATTCCATAAAGGTTTTGTATGGGTAGAAATAGGAAGGCACAGGAATGAGAATAGGACTGTTTGCAGCTCTGTTTTTATCTTTTGGCTATGGACTGGTGGATGTCATAAATTTTTCCATACTTAGAGGCTAGTAAAATACAACCCAAACTTTGGGGTTTCTAAATTTATTCTTATTTGACAAAAAGAATATTTTCATTTTCCAAAAGGACTTAAAATGCTCAAACAGTTGCAAACAACACTTGAAATGAACATTTAAACAAGACAAATGTAAATATATGTAAATAAATTAAACCCACACAAATTAACTTTCCATGCAAGTATTTATAATTAAGAAAAAATGTGTCTGACAGTAGAAAATTGGGTTTTGCTTAGCTTTAGTTAGCCAAGAAAAACTAATTATGTCCAAGATTATCCTGAATCTATTATGTAAAAATGCAGAAATATCACTAATTTCCTTAGGCTTCCACTAGCAGTGTAGCTCCCAAACTAAGGTCAAATCCAACCTGCACAGAGACTCCATAAACATCCAATCCATGTTTTATGTTTTCTTTTGCCCAATTCAGTGCAGCAGCTAATGAGAGAACAGCCCAATTCAAGAAAACTAAACATAAGAGACAAAACCAGAAAGCTTATGAATAATACTAGCCCTCTTTCCTCCATGTCACTACCATATATTCCTAACATTTGTAGGTCCTCAGCTGAAGGCAAATCCATCCTCAAGATAGCCAACATAAGTCTGTTCTTCATTTCTCTCATAACATAGACATCAATTTTTAAAATATATATCTCTAATATTATCATTCTTCCTGAGAATTTCTTTCAATTTCCATGTTGCTTTGTCCATCCTCATTTTGCGACCTCCTAGGAACTCCTTCCTAAACTGAATCTAAACTCACATTATGTTAAAAAATTCTCCAAAAATAGCAATTCTCGCCGAAGCCGGTTTGGCTCAGTGGATAGAGCGTCGGCCTGCGGACTGGAAGGTCCCGGGTTCGATTCCGGTCAAGGGCATGTACCTTGGTTGCAGGCACATCCCCGGTAGGGGGTGTGCAGGAGGCAGCTGGTCGATGTTTCTCTCTCATCGACGTTTCTAGCTCTCTATCCCTCTCCCTTTCTCTCTGTAAAAAATCAATAAAAAATATTTAAAAAAAAAAACACAAAAATAGCAATTCTTCACCACAGTTCATGCTTTTTACACAATCATTAACAAAATGACTAAAAAGAAACAAACTAAAGGTTCCTTATACTAGTAATACCAAGAGTCCTGGGTCCCAACAGCATCAAGATGCTGTAACAGTTCCAAAGCACAAATGATAACATGGAAGAGAGACAATCACTCTATTGGACTATTCATGTGGCTTCCTTCTCCCTTTAATAGCCTAGAAGTTCTACCTCTGAGAGATCTCTCACTAATACTAGTGATAACATGCAAATTAACCTAAAAAAAAACACCTGTTGTGTGAGTTCCTGAAGCTCACAGCTCAAATTTTCCTGACCAGAAAGCTCTTTTTATTACAGGGTGGATAGGGTGCCCTTTGTCCCCTGCCCCAGCTTCTCTATAGAGGTGTAAATCAGGACGAATATAGGTTCTCCCTCCTGAGCACTTTCAACTGGGGATCTAACACACTCCAATCAAGCACTCCTCTCTATGGGATGACAGTTTGGGAGTCCTGCTGACTCTTTGCTTATGTCTTCATCCTCAATAAACCATTCTTCACACTTTAGGGGTGTTTGTGCCTATTCTCTGGCTTTGCAATGTGTTTTTCCCAATAAAGATCACCTAGACCAACATCTCATCAAAGGCAAGATCTCTGTTGACAGCATCCTATCTAATAAAAGAGCAATATGCAAATTGACCATACCTCCGCTACACCCACAAGCCACACCCACCAGCCAATCAGGAGTGAGTATGCAAATTAACCCAACCAAGATGGCTGCAGCCACAGAGGGAGCAGAAGGTTTGGGTTTCCCAGGCAATGGAGGAAGCCAACCTTCCCACATGCCCTGGTTGGCCCTGGACTCCACTCAAGGCTACAAAGTTTCAATTATAGAAGATAAATAAATCCCAACAAAAATGGCTGTGGCCACGGAGCGAGCAGGAGTCTTGGGTTTCCCCGGTGATAAAGGAAGCCAAGCTTTCCGCCTACCCTGGCCTGCCCTGGCCTCCGCTCAAGGCTACAAAGTTTCAATTATAGAAGATAAATAAATCCCAGATACCAGGGCCTCCACTTGGGTCGCCAGGGGTGTGGTCAGCCTGCAAACCACCACAGGCCCCTCCACCAGGCCGCCCCATGCCGCAAGGGAACCCCCACCCTGATCCAGGACACCCTTCAGGGCAAACCAGCTGGCCCCCACCCATGCACCAGGCCTCTATCGTATCTAATAAAAGAGTAATATGCAAATTGACCATCACTCCAACACACAAGATGGCTGCCCCCATGTGGACACAAGATGGCCACCACAATATGGCCAGTAGGGGAGAGCAGTTGGGAGGGACCAGGTCTGCAAGGGAGGGCAGCTGTGGGTGATCAGTCCAGCAGGGGAGGGCAGTTGGGAGGGACCAGCAGGGGAGGGCAGTTGGGAGGGACCAGGCCTGCAAGGGGGGGGGGGCATTTGGGGGTGATCAAGCCTGCAGGGGAGGGCAGTAGGGGTGACCAGGACGGCAGAGGAGGGCAGTTGGGGGAGACTGGGCCTGCAGGGAAGGGCAGTTGCGGGGGACCCAGGCCTGCAGGGGAGAGCAGTTGGGGGGGGACCAGGCCTGCAGGGGAGGGAAGTTAGGGGCAATCAGGCTGGCAGGGGAGCAGTTAAGCATCAAACAGGATGGCAGGGGAGTGGTTAGGCGGTGATCAGGCTGGCAGGCAAAAGCGCTTAGGGGCAATCAGGAAGGCAGGCAGGTGAGCAGTTGGGAGCCAGCAGTCCTGGATGGTGAGAGGGAAGTCCGACTGCCCATTTAGGCCCGATCCCAGTAGGATCGGGCCTAAATGGGTAGTCAGACATCCCTTGAGGAGTCCCAGATTGGAGAGGGTGCAGGCTGGGCTGAGGGACACACCCCTCTGTGCATGAATTTCATGCACCAGGCCTCTAGTCTTCAATAAATTTCTTAGATCTTTAATGACTTTCTGTTGCCTATTTATTCATTGTCATTCACTTCAAACAAATTGTTAAATACCCACAAGTGCTTTAGTTAGGCCCTGTGCTATTAAACAGCAATTAATAGTATTAACATAATCCCATAGCATTCAAAATCCTCTGTGGTCTGAGAACAATCTACATTTTTCAGTCTCATCTTTCACTAGTGAAAGGACACTAACATGGTATAAAATACCCATATAGTCCAGATGTCATACATTATAGTTCTCAAAATCATCCTGATAACACTGTGAAAGAGGCATACAGGGAGATATTAATTTCTTACACCAATATTGTAACCCTTCCTATAGATAGACTAATTCTCAGTAGCTGCTTTTTCTTCAACCCCTTTTGCCAAAAACAAACAAACTGAAGTTTTAAAGGTTATTTTCCTTATGTTATCACCTATCTAGTAAGTGGCCAAACAGAATTCAGATATGCAGATACAGGTTTCTCTACTTTTAGTGCCCTTGAGCTTGCTACTATACCACATAGTACCTGTGCCTAGCACAAGGTAGGTATTTGAGAAATATTTTTGCATAAAATTAAAAAGACAACAACATTTCCCCATTTTAAAACTGCTTTTCAGCTGAGGCTCTTGGAAAATTTTACATTACTTTCTGTACAAAAGAAATTATAGTAAACATATGTTCTCTGACAATTTCTGAGGCATACATTTAAAGATCATTTTTCTCTACTTTTTTAGTGATCTCAGAAATTGTTCTCAAATTACCCTGTGTTCCCGCCTTTAATAAATGGATTGCCAACTACCACAAAACATTAGCTTTAAAGTGGATAAAAATGCTGTTTGACTCATAGGTTCGCTGAAAATAGAAGTGTGAAGGCAATGTGAGGCCACTGATTAATTTTATTTACTGACTTAAGGAAAAAAATCACCACTTAATTTATAAGGCCTGACCTAGATGAAACCCCCAAGAGCCAGGATCTTACTTGAGAATGCACATCAGTGTCTTCAGTTTCGATTAGTGTGATTTTCCGAGACATAACCACGGCTCCCAGCAAAGTGTCCAGCCGCTGGAAACACAATCAATCATGCCAGGCATCATAGGCTTAATGCAAGCCCCCCGAGTGCATCTTAGAGACATTGGGAAAACAACCACAAAGCAAGTAAAGCCTAGCTAAGTAAACATAATTCACACGCAGAATTTAAAATCGCCCTTCTCCTACTCAGTGGGAAAAGATTGCACACTGATGATAAATAGTGGAGATTTGATACCTGAGCAAATCTCTGCAGATATCCTCTGACAAGGTAAGAGGCTAAACAAAGAAAACATCCAAGAGATATCTTCTCATATTGGCTTATAAATAATATTGTCAGTCACTTAACCTTCCCCCCGCCCCCCAATGCACCTTTAAGAGCATTTTTTTTACAAGGAAACATGTCAAGCAAGTAATCTGTCTGTAGTTATCAAACTCAATGGGATCTGGGCTAGAACTCACATGGGAGTCTCTGGACTCAGAGTTCAGAACGTTGATCACGCTATCATGCAAGGTCCTAAGATACACAAAACATCATGCTAGCATGGGATGAGGACAAAGAGGAAATGAGTTTCTGCTGTCAATGAGCTTATATCTAAAATGATGTACTCAGATCTGCTAATGCACTTAACAGATAATCTACCTCTGATTTTGTAGATGAAAAAAACTAAGGTCACATAAATACAAATGTTTATTTAATTAAGGTTGCACAGTTAGCTACAAAGTCTGGTCTAAAATTCAGTTGTTCTAAGCCTTTGCTCATTTTTTCCCCCACTTCACCATGATGTCATATGGCTGGGATAGAGTACGCTGGTCCTGGCTCAGGCAGTTCTGTGATGTGGATATATCTGCTGAGTGATGTTAGGTAGTACTGCTGAACCCATAAATGCTTTGATGCAGTCACATCCACAGCTGGACTTTGATATCACGCGAATGTCTGATGGAAAGGGTATAACATCTAAATAAACCAAACTGCCAGAGGAGACTAAACAATACCTCCTCCTGACAACCCCAAATCAATCTCCTGTGCGTGAAGGTATCAGGTACAATGAGCCAAATTGATCAACAGGAATTAAAGGTTGAGGCAGAAGCAGTTTAGGGTAAGCAGTGGCTCAAACCACTTTGTTCAATGTGTATCATGCCTTATCAATCCCCCAAATCACTTGAGAGAACATGAAGCTCTGAAATGGGGATCGAACTCCTATTATTACACAAAGAGTGACTGACAGTGTTACTGGGGCATTGCTTGTACCCACATCTAGTAATCCTTGAGTAGTTTCTGTTCACTTTTTTAAGTATCTAAAATAAGAGTGTGCATGCTTAATAAAGAGTAGGAACAGCCTCAGGGACTCAGTGTCATGAAATCATAGAAAGCAGCTTCATTATGAGTTAAGCAGATCAGGATGACTACAATGATCAGAAAAACCAGTTTACAGAATAAATGGTAGAACTGGAGAGCAAGGCTGAATAATGAAACTCCATAATCTTTATTATCTCTTTTGGATTCTTGGTAATATCAGTGAATTCAGACTAGAAAAACATTCTAAATCTTCTAAGATTCTATATATAGGCCTTTTTTTAAAAAGCAGCATATGACATATAATTTTTAAGTGAATTTAAATATCAAGACACCTTCTGAGATTATTAGAGAATCCCTGGAGCAGGGGAAGGGGGAGAAACTAGGTCTGGCAATTGCATAAGATACAGGAATTAAGTATCTTAGTCATTTATTTCTTCTAGTCTATCTCTAAAACAAGGTTTCTAAGTTTAGAGATAATTCTCTATGCAGAGGTAAAGAAAAATTTTATAACTAGAGAGAATGCTGGTGATAATTAAACTCCTTTGTTTTTAATCTGGAATGGGTACCAACATTATACATGGAACCCTAAAAATATCTATACTTCATGACATCCATGGCCTCTGATTTATAAAAGCTCCATTGGTGATTTTGAAGTGCATCTCTGATTAGGTACCTTTTTATAAAAATTTATCTTTATTGTTGAAAGTATTACAGATGTTCCCCTTTTTCCCCCCCACTCACCCACTTCACCCCAGCCCCGACCCCCAGACCTACTGCACTATTGTCTGTGTTCATGGTTTATACATATATGCCTATAAATTCTTTGGTTAATCTCTTCCAACCCCCTCTCTCCCTTCCCCTCTGAGAGTCTTCAGTCTGTTCCACACTTCTATGTCTCTGGATCTAGTTTGTTTGTCAGTTTATTTTGTTCTTTAGATTCCACATATAAGTGAGATCATGTGATACTTGTTTTTCTCTGACCTGCTTATTTCACTTAGCATAATGCTCTCCAGGTCCCTCCATGCTGTCTTAAAGGGTTCTCTTTTCTCCACATCCTCACCAGCACTTGTCTTCTGTTGATTTGTTTATGGTAGCCATTCTGGCAGGTGAGAATTGATGCCTCATTGTCATTTTAATTTGCATTTTTCTGATAATGAGTGACTTTGAGCATTTTTTCATGTGTCTCTTGGCCACCTATATGTTCTCCTTGGAGAAGTGTCTATTTAGGACCTCTGCTTATTTTTTTATTGAATTGTTTAACTTTTATTGATTCTGTAATCCTCTCATCATACCTAAATGAGTAACGAGACTTAGCTTGATAGTCCTTAAATATACACTAATCCCATTTTTGCATAGTTTGAATAATTTGAGGATTCCTCCATAGGCTAATTAATGTTCTATTTCCTTGTGTTTTCTGTTTACTTATCTTGGTTAAGAGCAATACAGAAAAAGTCTATTGCCTCCACAATAAATCATCCCAGCTTTCAACATTTGCATATGAGAGAACTACAATTTGCAGAAGTAAGATTAGTCATGTCAGAGTGTTATTAGAACTCATCTTCAAACCTTAGTTCAGTGCTCTATCCACTACATAGCCTGAATTCTAAATTCCTTCTCACCACTAAAATACTACAAGCTTTATCTATTCCTTATGGCTGTGGTTCTCAACCCTATAATACTCAATATCCATTTACATAGGAGATATTTTAACCCATTTTTACTCTCTATATGAAATTCATAGATAATGATATAAAATAATATATTTTAAAATATTATGCACTTAAATATAAAAGTTTAGGCACAACTAGACTAGTTTATTAGAATGTTTACATGTATGTGTAGAATCACTGGGAATGTGACAGCTCCAGGGGCAGACTAACTCAGGTGTGTTGTAATATCATGAGCAGCCCTGCAGAAAGTGGCATGCTTTTCTAAAATGATGAATAACTTTAGGTAAAGAATAAAATAAAATATAATGTTCCCAATTTTCACCATAGTAGCATTCCTGAAAAATAACTTATGTTTAAATTACTATGTGCAAAATTGTTTTGCCTTTATATATACAATGGAGTTTATCAGCTCAAATTTACAAACAGGTGTTTCATGTACATTAATGTCATGTGGAACATTCAGAACCTGTGAGAGAAGGAATGCAATTTAGCATGTAGGTCTCTTGAGCATCACAGTTACCTGGCATCCCTAGTGCCATCCACCAAATGCCAGTAGTGCCACCTCTAATTATTAGAACAATGAATGTCATCCCAACAAAATTTCAAAATGTCCCAGGAGAAGGGGACTACATACCAAACCACAGTATAAATGATTATTGTAAGAACTATAAGAGATTTCCTGATTCTTATTTCTACATAAACTTATATCAATACTCAAAGAGAACTTAAATTGCAGCAAATATCTCTTTGGTCATATGAGGAAATTTTCATCTGGACCTTTGCAGACATAAGACACAAAGCACATTGGTGAAACTCAAGCCTCCTGACTCGAACCTCAGTCCTCAATAGTCATCAGTTAACATCATACCTCTCTTACTGTCACATGTTTATAGAAATTTTCTATGCCATTTTAGAGAAAGAATTTAAAAATGGCCCTATAATGGGTTAGCTTTATGTTTTTATATCTATCTCTTCAGATAAATACTTTTCATATGATTTAAAATTGTGTGTTATCAGAAATGCTCAATATACGTAAGATGTCAGAGAGGGGTAAATTTTAGATGCCCCAAACAAGTATAGAGGTAGCCAAGAATGTGGGAAGCCGCCCACTGCCGATACTATCATGAGAGTGCACCACAGAACGCAGAAGGCCAATGGACCTTGGGCATTGGCAGGGCTAACACTAAGCACCATTGTTCGTGTTGAGATAGCGGTGGCTCGAAGCAATTTCCTGGCCTAATAGTCTCAAAGTAAACGTTTACTGGACCTTACTGATCTTTACTGATCTTTATTGACCTTAGAGACCGTCTGTCTGCTACCCGTTTGCCGTGCTTTACTGAAGGCAAGATGTGTATCTAAAACTGAATAAAAAGCACATAAGGCCAGGTTTCAGTGTGCCTCTCCAAGAGAGAGGTCTCCACCTGCCCCGCCCCACATGCCTTCTACATTCATATTTCTTTTATAGTGTTTTTATTTGTGTGTTGGCCCCTCCTTCAGATCCTGAACCCTAGCCAAGAAGGTGGCAGCACAAGAACATCCAGGTGATATGGAAAGGTGGCAGGAGAGAGTGAGCCTCTAGATGTTTGCACGCTGACATTTCTAATTCAGCACCTGGGCATCAAAGCTGAGGCAGTATTGCAAGGCAAGTAGACATGTAGAGCTGGAGCAGTTTTTCTTTCCATGACCTATGTGTAAGAGACCAGGAAGTCTGTGCATAAGTGGAGAAAAAGATAGGAAGCTTTAAGAAGACTCCCTGGACCCAGAGAAAAGAGGCTGCCTCTGGTGAGAACTTCCAGCTCAAAGGCCAGTGGTGCCAGATCCCTGGGCCCCATAAGGAGGACCACATGTTCATCTACATGGAAATTGTCAGTTGCAATATGGCAGGCATCAGTCCCAGAAGCAGACCACATCTGCAATGAGTATCTAAAGAACAGGATGGCCCTAACCAGTTTGGCTCAGCGGATAAAGTGTCAGCCTGCGGACTGGAGGGTCCCAGGTTCGATTCCAGTCAAGGGCATGTACCTTGGTTGCGGGCACATCCCCAGTAGGGAGTGTGCAGAAGGCAGCTGATGGATGTTTCTCTCTCATCCATGTTTCTACCTCTCTATCCCTCTCCCTTCCTCTCTGTAAAAAATCAATAAAATATATTTAAAAAAACACACATAAAGAACAACAGGATGACCAGAGGTCTCTCCCTCCTCTGCTGCCAGGACACCATCAGCCTCCCGTTCCCTATATATGAAGCACTTCCCGGCAATGGAGCAACTCTGAAAGAATGAGTCCTTTTCCTTACCTACCCAAGAAAAGTTTGGGTTACAGAGAAAGTCAATAACATTGTTGATCACAGTGAGATCATAAAAATAGATCATTTCTTTATCTGTTACTCAGTGGATTAGAGCTCTTAAGGAAAACCAGAACCATCGCAGACAATATAAGTAACCTATATATTTTTCCATGTAAAAATTACTATGTTAATCAATTTGGAGCCCCCGTAGACATTAATGCTTGATCAATAGGAGTACATCCGTCCCACCAGTGTCCTCCTGGAGCCTCAGTCTATCAGTGGTTCTCGACAAGGAATGGTACTGCCTCCCTAGAATGTACTGGAAATGCTAGGAAATGTTTTGCTTTTCAAAATGGCTAGGAAGTGCTCCAGCGTTCAGTGCCTGGGAGCCAGGGCTGCTAAATGTCAAAAATGAAGAAGCAACATTCTGCACTTAAATAAGGCATTGTTTTACGCCAATTGCCAACAGAACACCTATTGAGAAACACTAAGTCATGGTGAAACTATAGAGTACGCCTTTAAAATGTTCACTCACCAATGTAAAGTAGTGCTACATTTTTATTGTAAGCAAATGGCTCTCTTGAACCCACATAAAAGCTGTGCTGCAGGGCATGGTAGGCAGTGGTGACTGTGGCCACAGTGGAGGGAGGCAGAGGTGGGCAGGTGGTGAAGATGACGAAGGTGCAGATTAACTTCTCCTTTCTCTGTAAAATTAAATCTCCCAGTAAAAATGCTAGCCTTCTGACTTTCATGCAAACCAGGTAGATACTAAATTTATAAGTAATAGCTTCATGGCTCTTCCATGACAAAAGATGGAGGAAAGATCAGTAAGAGAATTTAAATCTCACTTAGGAATTTCCATACTTTGAGCCAAAAGCCTTTTGAGATCTTTTTTGTATTTTCCTTTTTAAACACATGTTCACAGTTACTCTTCAAAATTTGAGACTCACATCCATTTCAGAATCTTCCATGTGACTATCTTCCCTCTCTCAACTTTATATATTCAATTACCAACAGTATCAATAGATGTAAAAAAAAAAATGACTTAGTTCCACAGCACATTCTGGAAGTATGGAATATTTGCTGTAATGCTCATCAAATATACATACTGGTATTTTACTCTAATAAATATAAACCAATTCAAAAGAGTTTAATCCTACCTTCTCAACCAGACTAGTCAATCAATTTTAATAAATTTTAAACCGAACAGACATTATATCTAGGGAGAAACAAAAGATTTTCATCCACTGCATTGAGATAAAACAGCCATGTGCTTTTAAGTTCTTGCTTTCATATGGTTTATCTAATTAGTTTTTATAACCCTGCAATGACTTTGAACTCCATTTTTCTTTTCTTTAAGGTGTTGTTTATACATAAAAAACAATTGCAACCACTACAAAAGTAAACACTAACTCATGTGACCAGGCCTTCAAAGAAATAGGGATAAAAGGAAATAAAGTAGTGTATAGAAAGACATTGAACATATTTTGACTCTTGTGTTTTATTTCCTCCTTGTTTCCTTGGAGTTTATTCAGCATCTTAGAGAACAATAAGAGTAAATGCTTGCATTCTTTCAGCATAGAAATGTGGAAAATAGTAAAATAGCAGGACCAACTGTCTTTGAGGTAAGCTCAGTAATAAATGTGGGTCTAACTGAAACGTGGGATTCGGGGAGCGGATCTCCCCCTTGTGGGTTCTTGTTTCACAAAGTTTGAAGAATAAAATTCGCAGACTAAAAGAACTTGTTAGTAAAAAGGTGGAAATTTATTGGAAGTAAATACAAACTCCCAAATAGGGAGGGGTTTCCTGGGGGGGTAACCCAGTAAGCCCCTTTTTCTAAGGTTTATAAATGCTGTAGTTCTTTGTCTCTTCATGGTCTCTTCTAATTGGACCCTTTCCCCATTTTATGACCCTGTGTTTTTCTAATTGATCATTCTTTTGCAGAATATCACCTTCAAAGTCCAAAACCCACATGGTGCCCCCTTCTTTCTCTCCCTCTTATCTTGCAACATTCCTCTATCTCCTGTGAAAATATGTTTCCCTCTTTCCTGCATCTGTCCACATTTCTCTATCCTCTGTGAAAGTATGTTCCCTTTTCCCCATATTCTGTGACTTTTCTTTATCCTCTGTGAATGTATGCTTTCTGGCAGCTCCAAGCCCTCACCTATGTATTCCTCCCCCTTGGACCCTCTTTATTCCTAAGACTCCCTAAACCTGCCTATTTTGTCCCTAGAATTCCTTTCATAACCAATTCAACTCTGTCAGTCAATTTGCTGTGTTTTTTAAAATATTGTTTTATTGATTTTAGAGAGAGAGGAAAGGAGAGGGAGAAAGAGAAACATCAACATGGATTGGATGCTTCCTGCATGCCCCCTACTGGGGATGGAGCCAGCAACCCTGGCATGTGCCCTGATGGGGAATAGAACTGGTGACCTTCTGATACATGGGATGATGCTCAACCAACTGAGCCACAATGGCCAGGGCCAATTTGCTGTTTTTAAACTCATTTGGACTGAAAAGAATTCTCCTGATTAATTAATTTTAACTATCTAATTGTTGTTTCTTCATATTTTATCTTTGAGAAAATAACATGTTAAAACAAACCTTATGCCTTGACAAAGAATGTTGACATATGAGAAGTTTGATCAACAGAGTTTCCTGCTGGAAATTTAAGGTTTAGACATTTTTAATATATATTTATGAAGCCAAAACATATATTTATATATTGTCATTCGTCTGTGACACATGCACTTAGAAAAAATTTTGGAATTGGAGACAAAATAAATGTTATTTTTATTTTAATGACCCTTTGTTACAGCAACTTAGCCTCTGCATTAATTCAAGCAAAAGAAAAATTCATTTCTCTCTTGAATACCCTTCCAGAGTTAAGCTGTAGAAATAAGATGGGTGAATTCTGCTGTAATCAGGAAAAGTTTCATTTGCTCTGCCATTGTCTGCATAATTTAGGTGGATTGCCACCCCTTCAGCAACTTCACAGCCCATGGAAAGGAAAATAGAGACAACAGAATGTAAAATATATTCCTTTTAAATCCCACAATTTAGAATATATATATATATATATATATATATATATATATATATATATATATATATATATATCTCACATTACTAATGTCCTATTCACTGGGGTTTAGTCAAATGTTCATGTCTAACTTATAAGGAAGACTGGAAAAAATAGTGCTGAGCTAGGCATCCATGTGGCCCGATAGCATTTCCTTAGTCCTTTAGCGAAGAGGAGAAAGCAAGTTTGGAAACTGGGGGATAATAACAGTTTCTGACATGAGAGTGATTGCCTCAGGAAAGGGAGACTACAGACTTAAAGCCTAAGGTAAGAGAGACTTGCTTTTCACTGCATCCATTTTGTGTTTTCATATTGTATCCGTGTATAGCACCTAGAATACTATCAATTTACTTATGTGCACTTTTATTCCACTAATTAGTTCACTTAAAATTTGTTCTTTAAAATTATTTAAATGAAAATTTTAAAGAGTTAAAAGTAAGTAAAAACATAAAATGGCTTTTCTCAATGAGTTTCATATTCTTGACACTAGCTGAAGCTTGCTCTTTTAGCATGTGATTTATGACATATCATCACACACTTTACATTTTTTGTCATTAATTCCAAAATTGTTTCTAAGAACATTTGTCAAAGACTAATTACAATATATAAATGCATGCTTTGTTTTCATAAGTATTTTGGTGTTTATACATATCACACCACTACCATCCCATTGGCTGCAGTTTAGTCAAATGCTTACATCTAACTTACAAGGAAGGATGGAAAGAATAATGCTGTAAAACAGCACTATTTAGTAGAGTACTTAAGCTCACAATCCGGAGTCAGGCTGTTAGGTTCCAAAACTGGTATGACTGTAGCACCTACTAGCTTTACGACCTAAAGCAAGTTTCTAAATCAATCTGTCCATCTCGCGTCCTTATCTGTGAAAAGGGTTAATAATAATAGTACCTTCTTTAATAAGTGTTATGTAGATTGAATGGTTTAATAAACATAAAACATTTATTACAGGTATTATCATTGTTTGCTATTACTATTATTGATAATTGTAATTTATTAATAAAAGATATTGCAGCAAACATAGATAACTATCTGCCCAATAACCATTATACCTTCCTTACTTTTTCACAGCCTTAATTTCATTCTATATGGAAAAGTATGCAATTAAAAATATTAACCATTGGCTACCTTTGATGTTACACATAAATATTTGGTACCATGCTGGCCAGTAGAGATGAAAGCAGAAGACACTAGATAGACCTGCCAGCTGTTAAGCTGTTATCATCTGTCTTGAAGCTAATATACATATATATATATATATATATATATATATATATATATATATATATATATGCCCTGTGAGCATTGGAAACCACAGAAATTTATAAAGCTAGTATAAATTCTCCTCCCATTCTATCTTTGATATATTGATATTGAAAATTCAGATTGTGGCTTCTTATAAGCTTTGGAGATCGTGTCTATAGAATATCTACAATAATAAAATGCTCTTTCATTTTATATGTCAATACTATGTATATCATTCAGGGTTTTATTTACCTTAAAGTTTATTCATTACTCTTTGAAATCAAACCATCCTTGGTTTCCAAAAGCAACAAATTCTCATTTTCAATATCTACCAATAAAACAGGACCAGCATCATGTTTACTATCATTTTCTTCAGGTAAAACTACAACACTTGTTTTTAATATATTCTTTTCCCAGCATCTCATTCTTATTTTTCCAAGACTGAGTAAATTCAACTTTTCCAAAAAGGCAATTTTACCCCAAATAAAAGGATATTATAATTTATAAGTTCAAAAGAAAAAGGGAAAAAAAGAAGAGACAGAGGCTTTTTATAAAGGAGAAATACTTAGTGACCTTGGCTTTAATGAAAAATGTCTAGCTTTAAACTCTAGTGTTTATTCTCCATTCTAGAAATTAGAGATAAAGTAGTAGGCAAGCCATACTGCCACCCTCAGAATGTTTATATTAATGCAAGATAAAGAGTGAAACACTTAATTAAATGATTAATAATTTAATTACCAAAGTAGCAACAACTAAGGAAAAGAAGTCTCAGTATCAAGAGAGACTACAAGGCAGCCAGGGACTAGAGGTCAGAGAAAGGTTTGATAAGTAAATGATATTTATGTTGGGATCTCAAGGATCAACTGAAAAGCATGGTAGGGAGGTGTGGAGCACATGTTCCAGAACAAGCCAGCAGTGTGCTTGGGACCAATGGTCCCGGGAAGAGCCCGGCACGCCAGTGAGGAAACAAAGGCTGGAATTCAGCTGCAAAGAGGCAAGTTGTATGAAATAGTACTTACAAGGGTTTTGGAATTTTCATGAATTAGCACTTCACATATTGTGATGGCTAATTGTATGTGTTAACTTGACTGGGCAAATAGTGCCCCAGTAGAAATCGTACCACGAAGGCATAACAACTAGAAATACTTGGTAAGCAGAAATAATGACGACCATACCGCGGTTGTTGTTTTTGTAGTATCTTTTTTTAAAAAATGCCTATGTCAATGACTGTAAGCAAAGGAGGGTTCACAACATTACATATACAAAAGTATAAGGGGGGGGGGGGAATGACTGAAATTACATTTAAAAACCACAGAAATACTAAAATCAGACTATTGTGAAATTATGTATGCTTTACATTTTACTTTATATACTTCTGTGTTTGCTAATATTTATCCAATAAATACTTTATTAGCTAAGATTATTGGCTGTAAGGAACAGGAAAAAAACCTTCAAATTAAGAGTGACTAAAACAATGTGGAAGTTGTTTAAAAGTCTGGAGGTAATCATCAAGAGTCTCGAGTATAAGCCATCTTGTTGCTCAGCTGTGCCTGGCACCCTGACCCTCAGGTCATCTCAGCGGCCAGGATGGTTACCAGCACTCCAGTCATGTTCTTTTCCAAGAAGCAGGAAAGGGGAAAGGGAGCAACACTCCCTTTTAGGATACTCCCCCCAAACTAGGCCCGCTGCTTCTGCTACCATCTCCCTTAGCCATTCTAACCTCAAAGGAGTCTGGAAAAGGGAGTATTTACTGTAGACAAGCATGTACCAGACAAGTATCAGCGGTTCTATTACTGTGGGAACTTTTTAAATTGATACCTATTATAACTTCTGGTGGCCTCCTTGTCTGGAATATCAATTTCTTCCCTCAATCTCTCCCCTATGCTGCAATTGGAGGTATCTTTCTTAAATGGCTTAACTTTAATGTTTCAAAAATAGCGCAAAACCGTTACTTTCATATACATTCCTCTTATCCTTTTTGTCTTGTCTAGTGAAGTAAATATATATACACTACAACAATGACATGTAAAAAAATATAATTTCCTTTATTTCTGATAAAAGCAATATCATGTTTTTGCAGCTCCATTCCCCTGATATTAAAAAAAAATCATAAAGCTTAATAAATTAGTGTGATTCAGTTGAATACAGTCTCATTTGTAGAAATAGTAAGATAATTTATAATTCATGATCCAAAATGGATGTAAATGAAGGGAAAACATACCATCTTGAAAGGGGACTAGGAAGGTGTGTTGGATCCTGTAACTGCCCTCCTTTGCGGCTCCATTCCTCTAGGACAGTGGTCGGCAAACTCATTAGTCAACAGAGCCAAATATCAACAGTACAACGATGGAAATTTCTTTTGAGAGCCAAATTTTTTAAACTTAAACTTCTTCTAACGCCACTTCTTCAAAATAGACTCGCCCAGGCCTTGGTATTTTGTGGAAGAGCCACACTCAAGGGGCCAAAGAGCCGCATGTGGCTCGTGAGCCGCAGTTTGCCGACCACAGCTCTAGTATTTAGGCATTGATGACTGCCCCTCTAATATCCACCAGAGTGTCTGCAGCTGCTATAAATCATCAGCCTTGACCTCGCATGGGCAATGCCAGATGATGGCTCCCAGGGCACTTGGCCACCTTCCCTGTTGACCAGGCCTTCACCTTCTACCTGGCTGGCACTGTAGATCCCCTGAAGCCAGGCAGTTATTCCAAGTCAATCCATTTAAACCTATTTTTTCTCTGAAAATATCTTATATCATGTCTATCTTCATACCTCCTAGAATTTTATTTTTCATTTATAACAAGAGGCTTTGGAATATAGAAATCCCTTTTCTCTTTCACTGAAGTTTCATTAATAAGGCCATGGTATCACTAAGAACTCAAAATCGGCTTAAATTTCAGGGCTAAACAACAATTTATTTTGTTTTGGGCATCGTGTTCTTAAGATACTACATGCGGAAGGTGCAAGGTCCTATTACTTAAGGGGAAATATATATAAATCACTTAATAATTTAAAAACATTTCCTCAATATAATCATTTTCATGCCATAATGCCCACAAATAATAAATGCAGCTAATGTTTTTGAGTATTTATTCTGTGCCAGACACGGCTCCTTTTTAAATACTTTATACATGGCAATTTAATTTAAACTTCCCAACAACTTTATGATTATGATTATTCCTGTTTTATAGATGAGAAAACTGAAACGCAGATAAATTCATTAGCCAATGTTACACAGGTCATGTTCAGAGCCAATCTGGCTCCAGAGCATGTGATACCAATACTGCTTTTCAAATGACTATACCCCATAGGTATAAATACTATCTACAGGCTGATGAGTTCTAAAATTTAAATATTTTCCTTTGAAATCTCCCACTAAATTTCAGACATAAATATTAAGTGGTAACTTACATTCACTTGGATCCCTAAGAGTCATCTCAAAAATAGCACATCTATGCACAACCTCCTCCTGATCGCACCTGTTTTCCTATTGTATTTCTCTTTCCAGTAAATGGCCTCATCCTTTTTCCAATTGCTCAAACCAAAATAATAGGATCACTTTTTATTTTTCTCACATTCCATGTACAGTCTTTTTTAAAATATGTTTTTATTGACTTTGGAGAGAGGAAGGGAGAGAGATAGAAACATTGTTGAGAGAGAAGCATCATCAATTGGCTGCCTCCTGCATACCTCCTACTGTGGATCGAGCAACTGGGCATGTGCCCTGACTGGGAATCAAACCATTGACCTCTTGGTTCATGGGTCAACACTCAATCACTGAGCCACACTGGCCGGGCCATATGCAATCTTTCAGGAAATATTGTTGGTGCTATCTTCAAATTATATCCAGAATCCAACCACTTCTCAATACCTCCACTGCAACACCTGTTACAACACACCATCATCAGCCTCCTGGATTTTTGAAAAACCTCCTAACTGGACCTTCTATTTCTACTTCTCCCCTATCTACTAACAACATAGCAGCCACAACGATTGTTTAAAACATGTAATTTAGATCATGATATTATTTTGCTTAAAGCCTTCTGATATACTTCCGTATCACCAAGTAAAAGCAAAAGTCCTTAAAATCGGTTGTGTGGTACTATATGAGTTGGCCCTATTGCTCTCCTCTTACCTCATTTTCTAGCATTCTCCTCCTCATTTACCTCACTCATTACCTCCTCTCTCCTCATCTCTAGACCCCTTGACTTCCTTGCTGTCACTCAAATGCATTAAGCACGTTTCCATCTCTGGGCAATTGTATTTGTTCTTCCCTGGGCCTAAGAGGTGCTTTCCAAATACCTGCTATCTTCCTTACTACTTTCAGGTCACTTTATACAAGAGGCCTTCCTGACCACTTTATATGGCATAGCAATGTCCCCACTCCCTTCATACTTTGGTTCTTTCTCTGCCTTGGTTTGTTGTTGTTGTTTTGTCATCTTACTTATTACCATCTATCATATCATATATATTAATTGTGGGCCTCTTTATACTAGAATGTAAGCAGGAAATGTATGTCTTAAACACAGCCATATCTAAGTGCCTAAAATTTACTCAGCACATGACAGGTATTCAAAAAATACTTGTTAAATAAATTAATGACACAAATGTTTTTCACAAGTGTTTTATATGCTGTCTTTACATGCTCTATTTCCTCTGCAACAATACTTTTTCCCATTTCTTTCACCTAGCAAACTCCTGCTTTGACTTCAAAATTCATTTTCAGAATTGCCATCTCTTGGGAATCTTATCTATATCTAGCCAATTCTTATCATCTGCCACTGTCTTTGTTGATTCATTTGAGGTTTTCTCCACTAGACTATAATTTTCTTAAAGGTAGGAATCCTGTTTTGTATAGTTTTACACCCTCTATAATTAACACAGTTCAAGAGATGTAGGAGGTGCTCAAATATATTTCTGGGCTGAATGCATATGTTCCCAAGAGTTAGAGCCAGAATATAAATCTCTCAGGGGCACTTCCTCTAAGCACTGAAAAGGCATTCTGAGAATGAAAATATTTGTGGGAATCCACAGCCAGAGAACATGGCAGAGAAGCAACCAAAACACAGCACAGCTCACTCTATGACTCTGACAATTCCCTGACCCACCTAACTTCTGGGTTCATCCTATTCCTGTGAAAATCTGCTCCAGGGTTAATCCACGTGTGTGTTGTTGTTGTTTTTTCCTGTTTGTTTTTGTTTTCCAAATAACAATCTATTTCTGTTCCCATGAAAGTTGTTTTTCAGGGATAACTGACTTGGCTTCTTTCCTTTTTGCTCATGCAAACAACTGTAAAGTGCTCCAAATTTCTAATTTCTAGTGTTACTGATTGCAGGCCAATCTTGGTATATGAGGGATAACATGAGATATAACCTTATTGACAGATTTAAAATCTATAGGTTTTCCCACTATCTGTTTAGAAGAGCTTTTCAAATACCTGGTTGTTTTCTTATTAGAGATCCAAGAACAATTCTGACTCACTAGAAAGCCACGGCTGTTTGTGTGATTGATGATACAGTGCTTGTTTATGTTGACATTATAGGACACAGCACAAGTGTAGCACATACTAGGAAGGGAATAATTAACTCTTCACAGACACACTAATTGGGTACTTCTATACTTATAGTTTCCTAATTGGCTATAAGAAGATAATGTCTTATCTATCAAGAGAGGTCTCTTACCATGGCAGAATTTCATAGAGAAATTCAAAGTCATGCCACTATTTTCTTAACCAAATTTTGTTCTATCAATGTGATTATTAGCATTTGCTTTTCATAATTACTTTATCTATAAAATTTAAAAGTTGGAATGAATGACCTCTAAGACTTCCTACTTTCAAAAATTCTCCAATGCAATGACAAGCAAGAGCCATAATCAATAACCATGGACTATCAACTGAGAATATACAGTATCAGCTAAAATTTGGCATCTTTGTGGCTCTATTTTCATCTCTCTTTTTGTTAGCTGGGGCGGGGGGGGGGGAAATGGCGTCCAGTAATAATTTTTTATCAAATTCTTTTGATTATAGATTTATTTTAATCAATCAATTAAAAGAATCAAGTGTCTAATGGAATATTTTATGTTTAGTAACACAATGACAAATGTTTGATTAAACATAGATGAGATCATGCACACATAAAACACATAACTTGATCATTCAAGCAATATCAGGTGACACCCAGAATTTTCAAAAGAATAGAAAATCATCTTTATAAAATCCCAAACCCTTTTGGAGAATAATAGTCCAAAAAGAGTAGGCCATAATAATAAGATAAGTACTTCTTTGGAGGAACTCACATATGTATTTAAACAGGGACAAAAGGAAAATGTGATAAACACTCTAGTTGCCTTAGGTCACAGCGTGTGGCTTATAGCCTAATAGAGAAAAGAATTTGACAGAATCTACAGGTTAGTCATGATGGAAAGAATTTTCATGACTAAGCTGACCGGTCCTTTAATATTTTCATTGTAGATAAAGTGGAATGGAGAGATATATTACACTGCCTAGCATGCTCTCAGTCTGATTTTATTCCTTAGCTTTATTTCCTTCTCTAGTTTTCTCCCATTTTATTTGATTTTGTTCCCATTGGAACGAAACAATAAATCACTTGGTTTGCTTCTCAAATGACTATTATAGGATTGAAGTAAGATAGAACAGGAAACTCATATTAATTTCCCTGTAACTGTGACTAAGAAGGCATTTGAAGCTAGGAATACTGTGTCTTTATGAAAGATTTTACCAGATTCTATGATTTTTGTGGTGAGACACACCAGATAGTTCATGGAGTCAATTATATCACCAGCAGAGTCATTTAGCAATATAACTAAGCTCTCTGAGCTTTATTTTCCTAATGTGAGAAATGGGAATAAAAATTGTACATCTCTTTTGCAAATTTATTGAGATTAAATGAGATAATGTCTACAAAGCACTTAGTAAATTGCTTTGTATATACTCTTTCAACAGATATTTACTGAGTTCCTACTATGATCTAGAGTCTAAATCATAGTAAGCTCTCAATAAATGCTAGCCATTATGTTTATTATCAGAGGCAGTGTTAGCCCATTAATACCAGCAGAGAAACATTCCAAACAATTATCCATACTGCAATTTCAGGAGTTCTTTTGTTGTGGGAGAGGAGTGATAAGTAAAAAGTATCTTTTAACCTACTTAAAAGGGGATGCCTTAGACGATTAAGATATGTTGGTGTTTCTTCTTCTAGATCTTTTTTTTTAATCTTCACCAGAAGATATGGTTTTATTGATTTTTTAGAACGAGAGGAAGGGAGAGAGACAGAGACAGACAGAGACAGAGAAACATCGATGAGAGTGATAAACATCAATCGATTGCCTCCAGACCCAGGATCAAACCTGAAACCTAGTGCTCTGACCGGGAATAGAACCCAAAACCTTTTGGTGTATGGGATGATGCTCCAACCAACTGAGCCACCCATCCAGGGCCTTCTAGATCTTTTTGCTAAAATTACTTGGATTAGTTCTGATTTTGAAAGCAAAAACAGAGGCTTGGTGCATTAATTTGATAGCATATATAGTTGTTGTTTTTTAAGTTCTATTTTGCTATTAGAAAAACAAACAGACAACACAGGTTGTCTTAAAAGAGGATACTTTAAACCTGGCAAGGGAGAAGAAGGTGTATAAGAATCAGAGTATATGATAAGTGCCTCATTGAAGGTACAATGTGCTAAGGAAGATAGCCATGTAATGTTGTTTACTAAAAGTAAGTCTAATAATAGCTGTAGTCTCTGACTCCAATCTAAAGTTGAAGCCTAGTGCTTAACCCCTCCCCTCTCACACAATGTGACATCATTAATCAAATCATTTCTTCCAAACGAAATTCCCAAAGAGGAAGCTGAGGACCTCAAAACTGCCACCCTTGGAAGCTGCTGGCCTTCAGACATTATGTAACTTTTCTTTTGAGACTGATTGGGAAGCCTCCATTTTAGTGAATTTCTTTGGTTCTGCTCCTCTTTCTTTGTAACAAAAGGATAGTTATTTTGAGTCAATCCCTTGACGCCAAGTGAAAAGAGAACAATTTTGTATAGGAGAATTAGACACATTTAGAAGCTAAATATGGCACTCCTGTTAAGCAGTCTTGGACAATTTCAAGGCAAAGGGATTCATAGGGAAATTGCAGTTGGGAAGAGAATAACAAGCATCTGAAAGTCAGAGAATAGAATCAGATAACCAAGGCAAAGTATACACAGTGCTTTGAGTTTTTTAGAAGGTAGTTACCAGAATACATATATAAATTAAGTATTATTAGCTCACACTGAACTTTACCAATGCAGTTAATACCTGAGAAAAAGTAAAGAAAGATCATAAACATAAACTAGCAACAATTCATTTAAACTCAGTGTATGTAATTGTATAGGAAAAAAAAACATTCAAAATACCCTTAGATGGGAGAGAAAAGGATAGTTACACAAATTAATTGCCCCACCTGCATTTGAGCTCAGACAGAAGCCACCTTGAAGACTTTGCTTTGCCTAGGTCCAAAGTCCTCATCTACACTAAACGTGTGAGTAACACCTTTGTGGAAAGGCCCCTGTACAGTTACATCTCAAATCCTAGGTATCTATAAAATATACCGTAATTTAAATCATGTACAGAGACTTTAGGGCATTTCCCCCATAAAATGTTTCTAAGTAATAATGTAGAATTTAAAGATCTATGAAGTACCTCCATAAATAAATCCATGCTGGTGGTGTCAGAATTCATGTTAGTCCTGAGAAGGGTAACCCCGATTTTGTAAAACTACTGTTTGAAATCCTCTACTATTTAGATAGTCCCTTATTCTGTAAAGTCAACTCGGCTATTTTTTAGACAGCCCCTTATTCTGAAAAAATAACTTTGCTTTCTAGCCTGCTTGAATAATGAGGAAGATAAACTTAGCTGTCTGACCTTGTAGGCCAGAGACTAGATACTCCCGTGCTCTCATGCCATGCCAGGTGTATTTGTTAAGTGAATAGAACTGTGTTGTTTTCAAGACCACAAGCTTCCAGCGAGATAACCACTAAGCACACATAGGGCTGGCTCTTTAATAAAAAGAAAACTTCTGCGTGTTGCTCTGCTCAGAATTTGAAATTCATTTTTCTCTGAGCCCACCAGTGTATAATAAAGTGGAACTCCAATCTCTCTAAGCGTTGCTTGGTTTTTCTCCGGTCTTCTGCAACAGTCCAAGATATATTCTTATTTCTTGTTTATAATCTTGGGGCTAAATCCTGGGCCACCTAGATTGCTCCCTCTACCGTCATTCTCAATCTCTTTCCCTCTGGAAGTTCTTTTGTGATCTCATGCTATTTTCCAGTCGTATCTCACCAGCACAGATTCCACTTCTAAACAAGACCCTAACCATAGCTATTTCACCGTCTACTCACTTTATCCCCCTGGATGCTGTAGAGGCACTTCAGGCCCAGCATAGCCCAAACTGGGTTCAGGAGCTTGACTCCCATGCTCTTCCTCCTCCAGTCCTCATCATGGTACAAACAGGTACCACCATGCACTTACCTTCTTAGCACGGTTTTAGCAGCTGTCTTTGACTCCCTCTACAAAACTATCCTATTCCCTGTCTCATCTAATTCATCACCAAATCTGTATATTCTACTCTCTAAATGTCTTTAATGCGTCTAGAACTTTAATAATAAGAGCAAATACTTATATAGCATTTACTCTGTCCCAGGTACTTTACATATATTAACTCATTTAGTCCTGTCAGTAATTTTATGATTAAGTATTATTGTTGTTACTAATCCTATTTTACTGAAGGGAACATTCAGGAAGAAAGACATTAAATAACTTGCCCAAGGTATCCCAACTGGTCCAACGGAAATAGGATTTGAATCCAAACAATCTGGTGCCAGGTTCCATGCCCTTAACCATTATGCTAGCGATGCCCTCCCCTTGCCAGAGCTGATACCAGAACATGGAATTCCCAATGAGTTAATAGAGGGCTTCAAAAAATCCCTGGACCTGCTGGTGTTCCGACGTTGTGAAGTTTTTATTTTAGTGAATTTCTTGCCTAGGTTATTCAATAGTGTCCTTACTTGTCTACTCTTCTTACTACTCTTTGTGCTTTATACCCATCCGATAGCCACTCTTCATTATAACCAGAATGAACATTTTTAAATTAAATTCTGGTCAAGGGAACACTCCAGTAAAAAAAATAAATAAATAAATTCTTCCATCTCTTCCTATTGCACTTACAAACAAGGCAAAAATCCTGACCTATGTGATTCAGCCCCTGAAACTCTTTCAGGCTTATCTTCTGACACTCTCTAGCTGACTACACTATAATTTTGTATCACATTATTAAATACAATGTTTTCTTCTTAACTCTAGATCTTAAAGTATGTTACGCAAGTCTCAGTTTAGCTAAATCCTACTCATCCTTAGGTAAGCATTCAAAAATCATCCCCTAAGAAAAGTTATTCCTGGTATCCCAGATAGATGTTCTGATGGAACCATGCAGCATTCATATCAAGTTTAATTAACCAAATATTCACTTAACATTAGTCTGTCACACTAACCTGTGTTTTATAAAGATAAGAACTCCATGTCTATCTTGCTTTCTGAGGAATCATCAGTGCCAAGCACAATGTATGGCCTTTCAGAAGCATCTGATGAGTATCATTTCAATGATTAAATGAATGAAATAATTTCAATTATGTGCTGATTAGAAGAAATGTGAGCTATGTTCACATAGAAACTACAGGAATTTCAAAACAATAAAAATTATTCCTTCCTCTTCCCACCCCCAAATAAAAATCCAACAAGTGATCATTGCTATTAATACATAGTGATTTTTGGGGGTATTTCTTAACATAGTGAGTTGTATTTTTTGGTGTACTTTACACACACACACACATGAAAACACATAATTTTGCATATTATGTTTCTGCATTCCTTTTAGCTTAATATGGTTTAGTTCTGATGGCTAACTCCTACTCTTTCTCTCTGCCAGGAAATACCTGTTGCCATGTTTAAGTTACAATCAGCAGATAATTATAGAAGTTCCAGTTTATATATGGCACTAACAAGAAATTCAAGTGACAAAATGTATAAATCAAATGACCCTTGTTAACAGACATCATATGGAACACATTTTCAGACACATTTGATGAAACTTAATATTCAAAATTGTAATTTATCTGAAAAATAATATAAATGATCACTACCTACCCACAGGCTTCTGTTCTATAAGATCTCATAGCCCATGTGCATACATGGAAAGACTAGTAAAAATATAACAACCTATTCTGAGTGCAGAAATTGGTCATTTGAGCTACTGGAATTCAGATGTTTGAGATACTGGCATAGGCTAGGATAATCATGGCAGGCTTCATGGAGGAGGAGGAACAGGAGGTTCTCCAATAGTGTTTAGAATGAGTTCGTGAGTTAGCTGTAGATGATTTATATGCTTCATGAATCAATCTTTCAATTTTCTTTTATGGTGAACAATTATAATTTCTCAAAAAGTCTCATTTTCAACTCCATTTTCCATTATTTTCCTTTATACTGTATTTCCTATGGTTACCAAGATATACTAGTGGCACATGATGTTTCATAAACAAGCACACACTCAAAATGGGGTACAATTATGTTTAGGTCAAACATACTGCAAACTACTTCTGCTTTTGGGTAACCATACCCTTCATTAGCCAATTCAGAGCTCCAAATAGTCTCAGAGTAAATTAAATAAGCCTGTTTAGTTTTATTTAACCTGGTGAACCCCACACTTCTTAAACCATGAACCCTATCTCTAATGAAATATCTAGTAATATCCATGAAAAAAAAAGTATTTAATGAAATTCACTGTGGGAAATGATGCAAAAGACAAACAGGTAGCAAATGAAAACTTCATAGGTTGATGCTCACAAATATAACTGGAGAAACTCTTCCACAAGTATATGCTTCTAGTCTACCTACTTTACCAGTTTCTATACTATGACATTCTCTTTTAGAAAATAGCCCTAGTAATGTCTGTTATTGTTTTGGTTATGCTATCTTTTGGTTTCCAACCCCACTGACTTGAATCATGTTTCTTTTTTAGCCACTCCAAAATTCCCAGATAATCTTTAATGATTCAAGACACACCATCCAGCTTAGTACTTTATCACAGAAAGATTTGTAACAAAATAGTTTTAGTTCTTTGAAAAGTTTATGTCTAAATATTCCATACCACATGCCACCTGAATTTTCTCCTTCTTCATATGCTTTTTTTGCCCCAAATTAGAAGGATTTACTTTTTTTTGTCAGTGCTACAGAACATTACCATAAAAGAAAAGAAAAAATAGAGTACAAAATTCCACTTCTCTGCTATCTTGGTGATATAAACTAAATAATTTCAGGTTAGAGATATTAGATAAATACAGTTATAGAATAAAGAGGGGAAATATGAGAGTATAAATGGGAAAAGAAAGCAAATTTATATATAGAATGGAGTTAACTTCTTCAAAAAGGGGAATGACAAAAAAGAATAGAAAAACAAAGGTATAAACAACTCTAAATGCTGGCTTCATTTCTGCTTCATGAACTACTGAGCAAGATCAAGAACCAGCTCAAATATAACTTCTCTGAGCTCACCATCCTCATAGCATCCTCTCCACCTCCCTCGCTTCCTGGTGCAGCAAGAACTTTCTCTCCCTCATCTGCCTCCTACAGCATTTTGTGCACTTTGGACCTGCTTTTTCATTAGAGTGTGTTTCACTTTCCTGACCCCACCCGAAGACTAGCTTCTTCTCCCTGACTTCTAGGGCAGTGTTGAAGAGGGCAAAACACTGGGCTTCAGAATAAAAGAGAACCAAGCTCTGTGACTTACTAACTGCAAGATCTTCTCTTATTAACATCGCATGTAGAGTAGATGTTGAAATATCCCTCAGAATTAAGGGAAGAATTAAATAGGATAGCTTGTATAAAGTTCCTGATATAGTATCGACATTCTGTAAATGGTAGTAGCTATTATTAGCTTTTTCATTGTAGATATACTATCAGTTCTATCTCAAAAAGAAGGAAGGAGCCCAGCCTCAGTGGCTCAGTGGTTGAGCATCAGCCTATGAACCAGGAGGTCACAGTTTGATTCCTGGTCAGGGCACATGCCTGGGTTGCAGGCTCTATCCCTAGTGTGGGATGGGCAGGAGGCAGCAGATCAATGGTTCTCTCTCATCATTGATGTTTCTCTCTCTCCATCTCCCTTCCTCTCTGAAATCAATAAGAATATATATTTTTTAAAAAGAAGGAAGGAGGGAAGGAAGGAAGGAGGGAAGGAAGGAAGGAAGGAAGGAAGGAAGGAAGGAAGGAAGGAAGGAAGGAAGGAAGGAAGGAAGGAAGGGAGGGAGGGAGGAACAAGAAGAATGAGATACGGTCTCAATGTCAATCACTCAGTGCAGGGCTCCATTCTTTAATGAGGTTGGAACAAGAGGGAAGATGGGTTACTAGATAGGAAGAGGCACCTAGACATAAGCCTCACCCTGCATCCTAAGTCCAAGGTCTTCCTGGTATAAGTGGGGTACAGAGAAGTACTGAAAGTTAGAAGTCAATATTCAATTTTTGCTGCTGGTGAAAAAAAAATGGAGAAGAGTAACACAGAAGTCTGGCTATGCAGACTGGCTTCCAGATTCTGAGTATATGAATTAATTCCAAGGTGTTGAGGGTGTGGTCAAGTTATAAATATGTCTATCCAGATGGGCATGGAAACCAAGGTCTGTTTCAGCCTGAATCTGGGAGCCATTTGGTGGATACAGTGGCAACATGAATCTGGGGGAATGAGACATGGGAGAAACAAGATACAGCCTGAAAACAGAGGAGTCTCTACCAGAATCAAGCATTGTGAAGTCCAAGAATTCCTGGGATGGAGTCAGAGTGTGTAAAAGAGTTCCAGTTTGGAGACTAAACCCCTCAAATGCTTTTGGTCACCTCTGAATCCTCAGGAAGCGCCAGAGATCTATCTCCCAGCCTGTAAACTGGGAATGCATTCAAGCATCAAAGAGTTTTCTATGTAAATCATGGTGCCAAAAGAAAATCATACAGGCTTACCATAAATGACCCAGACTTTCCTAAGTTGGTCCAGAATTAAACCAATGAACACTCACATACAATGCTATCAAATAGCACAGGGCATTTAACTTCTCTGGGGCCCTAACAAGTGTCAGGGGATTTGGCCCAACCTTGGGGCAAGTTTCTTGCTGCCTCTCCCAAGAAGAGTTGCGTAATGATGCTTAACAGCACAATTGGGAAGACACATTTAGAAGGGAAATAATGGCAAACAGCCAAAGGAAAAGTACTGATGAAATGGTTGCGAGGAGAGGGGGAGGCATGAGATGAGGAAAACAAAACAAACTAACAAATGAAATGGAAACAGGCTCAGATACAGAGAACAGACTGACAGATATCAGAGGGGAGGGGGTTTGGAGGCTGGGTGGAAAAGGTAAAGGAATTCAGAAAAATAAAAAGGAAGAAAAGAAAAAGAAAACTCATACACACAGACAACCATATGGTGATTACCAGAGGGAAAGGGCATGGGGGAGATAGAAGAGAGTAAAGGGAGATAAATGGTGATGGAAGTTCATTTGACTTTGGGTTGTAAACACACAATACAATAATCAGATGATGTATAGTAGAATTGTTCACCTGAAACCTATATCATTTTATTAACTAATGTCACCCCAATAAATTCAATAAAACGATCCCCCCAAAAAAGCAGTCCGTCAAGCAAAAAGAAATTATAATTTTCATGAAATTTCCATGACAACTGGCATAAACGATGTGAATGTCTTTGAAGTGTAACACTGACTTTGAGGTCATGAAATGAGAGTAGCCAGCTCTCCCCAACTGCAGCTGCACATGTGATCAACCGCTCCTTCGCCCTGTGGCTGGAGAAAGGGAGATGAACACGCCTCAGTCTGATAAACCCAAACAGCACTGGGGGGAAGAAGTCATTTGCCTATTTCAACTGGAGCTGTGGCTTACCCCCCCCCCCCCCCCCCCGCATGGGGACCTTTGAACTTCTGCTCCTTCTCACAGAAACTTTTAGCGAACAACTCTCCGCAGCCGTGTGGATGCTTTTTTCCTAAGGGGGTCTGTCAGAAGACTGCCTCTTCAGCGCTATTTTAAGGATCCTTTCCTTGACAGTGTCGGGCATGTATGAATCTTGTGATCATGATGTTAATTAGAATCGTGTTTAGATTCATACTCAAACTGAACCGGAAAAACATTCTCATTGCCTTGTATTTGACAGGAGGAGTCCAGTTTATGCTGATTGTACTGGGAGTATTATGCAAACACAGGATCTTTCTAGTGCTTCTTTCTTCCTCCCTCTGCCTGGGTTCGCCCCCCTTCCTGAAACCTGATTGTGTTGTGTGTAGCAGGAGCACATGCACCAGCAATGTTCTTCCGGGGGGAGAGGGTGACCACAGGGAACAGAGACCACATTTTCAGAACAAGTTTCCAGCTCCACTAATGCAAGTCACATTCCCTTGCAGGTGGCAGTTGGCACCAATGAGATGCATCGTTCTCACAAGTCCTCCTCGGCCCAGCATTCTATTAAAATGAGGGTCATAGCTTTTCTTGAAACATTGAAGTATTTTACATAAAGAAATTTAATATGGCCAGAAAAGAAATAATTGCTTCTGTCTTGAGATGATGTAAAGGATTATGCTGCCTGTGATAATCTACTCAAGAAAATATCTCCATAGCTTAAAAGTCACATATAACTTATAAGTGGCCACCAGCTCTGAGAGTTGTGGTTTTTTTTTAAAATGTATTAATACATTGCTTTCCTTTTAAAGCGAATGAAAAATGAGTTTCTAGGGGTTTATTTTCTTTCTTGCTGTAGAGAAGAGCTGATAGAAAAGAGAAGTCAGTAATGCCCCTCTGTGGCGAAAGCATGGCATAGCGAGCTCCCTTTCACAGTGCCAAGAAGCAAACCACTTCCAGCTTACCTGGTCTCTCCATTTACAAATTAGCTCGTTTGAAGCAATCTGCATTAAGCCCAGGAACACAAATGACCCATAAGAGTGCAATATGTTTAAATAAATCCAACCAGTGCAAAAAGCTTATACCAGTATACATTTAGAGAATGCTAGAGGTGGCAGAATTTTAAAAGCATCACTTTTAATATAAAGAATGGCTCACTCATGACTTATAGAAACTTGTGTACTTGACCATTATTTTAAAAAAAATCTATAAAGGGTTATTAATAATGTATACAATGAGAAAAATTAAATTTACATTCCTTCTTTATTCAATTCTTAGAAATACTAAATATGTAACTCAAAAGAAATAGGAGAGCAAGATATTGCCTTGGAAGCATTCATGGCCTGATCTCATAGAGTCAGCTTTATTAGTGAATATATGGAGACAACTCTAGACAGCCATTAATCAGGATGGAGAATATTAGTGGCTTAATCATTCTGTCTGCTCATTTTGTCCTTTTAAGTGGTATCCCTTAAAAAGGGAAGGAAGGAAGGGAGAAAGAGATGGGGGAGGGTTTGAGGAGAGAGGGATGGAGGGAGGGAGAGAGAAAAAGAGGGGTGGAAAGGGAGAAATATAGGCTGGTGGCATGAAGATCCAAATTTCTGGGCTTTCTGTGCATTTCAAAATATGAAATAGGGCCCTACATAAAGTGGGCACTTGAAAAATTTACCAGCTTCAAAGAAGACATATATATATATATATATATTAGCATGTGGGAGCGGCACCAGTGGTGGGAGCAGGGCTGTTGGCAGACAGGGGACTGGGGGCTGCAGTGGGAGGGGCCGGGCGGGGGCACAGAGGATGGGCCAAGACCCGCCCCTGTGCCCACTGCAGCTCGTGGCCCACAGTTCCTTTCAAGGTGCACGAATTCATGCACTGGGCCCTAATGAAATATAAAATAGAAAACACAAACAGCATTATTATTTATCATTTTTATAGAATGGAAAAGAAACAAGAGGGTTAAGATCAAGTTAATCAACATTTACAGGTCTTACAATAACTATAGATATGAATATATAAGTCATTTGAACAAATAAACCTATGTAAGCTATAGTTCCTCTGGAATCTAATATTTTTGTGAGTAAAAATAGGTGTCTATATGGAAACATTCTGTCCACTTGACTATCTCCTTTAGTAAACTGCACACTCTTTAACTCAAGATGCCTGTCTTCTTCGTCCTTATAGCTCAGCACCCAGCCCAATTCCTAACACACAGAAGCATTGCTAACTTTAAATGCTCTCATGGAATCCCAAGTGGGTCACATCGGAGAACTTAAACAGCCTTCCTGTCATTCTCACAGCACCACAAATCACAGTTTCCAGAGGATATTTGTTCTCCCTGAATTCAGACGTCCCATAGAAATACAAATTAAACTGAGCTTTAAAATATACCAGTGAAGTTAACCTAGTAGTAGAATTTTCTAATACTAATGAAAGGAATTTTAGAGACAACATAGGCAGGTTTAAGGAGAAATAAACATGGAGAGGAATGCATAGATGAAGGCTTGGAGACGCCAAAAAGCTTATCTTACTTGTACAAAGGGTAGAGAAATGCCACAGGATAAAGGGAAGAAGAAACATTTTCACAGAGAATAGAGGAACGTTGCAAGATAAGGGAAGAAAATGAGGGGGGCACCACGTGGGCTTTGGCCTTTGAAACTGATACTATGTAACAAAATGACCAATGAGGAAAGCACAGGAGGTCTAAATTAAGGAGGGTCCAAGTAGAAATGGTCAGGTTCAAACAAAGAACTGCAGCATATATAAACTGGAGACAAAGGGACATGAGATATAATGTTTTTATTTTCCCCATTAGAGAGAGAGAGAATAAGTTTTTTCTATTTAGGGGCCCCTTTGGGGACACCCCTGCCTAGAAAGAATTTGTATATGCTTCCAATAAACTTCTACATTTTTATGAAAGAAATCTGTTACTCCACGGATTTATTCTTCATCATTGTTGGACAAGGACCTACGAGAAGAAGCCTGTACCCCCAAAACCCCACGTTCCATTAATATATATGTTTCTGCAAATCTGAGTCCTGCTTCCCTAATGTAAGGAAAGAACTAAAATCCCAGCCTCCCTCATAGCCATATAGACCCCTGTGTTCTAGGCTCCAACAGTAAGATAACCCATCAAAGATGTTTCATTAATATGTTAACATCAGAGGCATCTGGATTTTACTAGAGGCATCACTGGATGCAAGTTAAATTTCTGGTGCAAAACTGGCATATGACTGGCATCACTAGTAGTTGCACAAAAATTGAATTCCTTAAATATATTGTTTGTTGGTGCCAACAGAGCAGGCAAAGTTGTCCTATCAATCCCAGAGGAGTGTGGGGCACCGTTCATAAAAGTTTGCTGTCAAGTCTGTTCCTCCAGAACTCCCAACAATTTTGAGAACCTCTGATAACTTTTAATACATGACCCTCAAAGTATGGTCCACAGCCAGCAACAGCAGCAATACCTGGAGACTTAGGTATTTAAACTAGCTGGTCCCACTCTAGACTACGGAATCAACAAATCTGTGTTTAAAAGACTTTTCACAGGTGATTCTAACACATGCCCAAGTTTGAGAACCATGCTATTAATGAATCTCTCTTCTGCTATTTGCAATTAAAAGCCCTGATTTGGCAGATCTGCTTTTGTCAGGAGACTGCATTTCATTTGCTGGGCTACTCAGTTAAAGGCCTATGCTGTAACTAAGGAATTATATAGGCAGATTCAAATTAAAAATAGAAAGAGGTCAGAATATCTCCTATTTAGAAATAAATGAAGACAAATTTCTTTTGAATACTGTTTACTCTAAACTGAGTCTGTTAAATGAACATTTTATAGAAGGCAATGTTATTGTGGTTTATTTTGTTTGTTTGATGTAGTTACCCAAATTTTTTTAATTAAATAATTTTAATATATTTTTATTGATTTATAGAGAGAGAAAGGGAGAGGGAAATAGAGGGATAGAAACATCGATGAGAGAGAAACATTTTATTACTTACCAAAGCACTTAAATTTGTCCAGAGTCTGGAAAGTATTATTTCATTCAGTCACATTTTTTCTAATGTGAAATAGAATTTAAAAAATTTTAAAGTAGCCGAAACCGATTTGGCTCAGTGGATAGAGCGTCGGCCTGCGGACTCAAGGGTCCCAGGTTCGATTCCGGTCAAGGGCATGTACCTTGGTTGCGGGCACATCCCCAGTAGGGGGTGTGCAAGAGGCAGCTGATTGATGTTTCTCTCTCATTGATGTTTCTAACTCTCTATCTCTCTCTCTTCCTCTCTGTAAAAAATCAATAAAATGTATTTTAAAAAAAAATTTTTTAAAGTAAAAAGGTAACGTAATTTTTATAATATCCTAAATTTAAAAATCTGAATATGGTTTTGACTAATATGGGGAAGAGAGTATTATTGAGATGAAAGGTGAAGGAAGAGCCATTCTGCCTTAAGACATCATCCCACAAGCTTGTTAATATGTCTTAAAACACTTTATAAATGATAAAATCTCAGGTTGGAAAAGATTTCACAAGTTATCTCATTAAACCATTTTTTAAACTGTATTCATTCTATATCTCTGGTTGTCCAGTCTAATCCAACACTTTCATTAAGAACAAATCATCTTGTGGAGACCGACCCTCTTTAGATAATTCTTACTTTTAAAAAGTTCTTCCTTGCCCTGCCAGTCATTGGGTATCAACCTATGAACAAGGAGGTCACGGTTCAATTTCCAGTCAGGGCACATGCCCGGGTTGCAGGCTCGATCTCCAATGTGTGGCCTGCAGGAGGCAGCTGATCAATGATTCTCTCTCATTGTTGACATTTCTCTCTCTCCCTCTCTGAAATCAATAAAAATATATTTTTTCTTAAAAGTTCTTTATTTTGAGATGTTGTCTTTCTACCTAAAACTTCTCATTGATTTATCTGACTTCTCTTCCTTTGGTGATACCAAAAATTTCTAAGATAACAATTTATATATTTTTAGATGATTCCTTTGGTACATCCTATTCTTGACTTGAGGCGATACAGAATCGATTCCCTGAAGTTCAGGGCCTGAACTCTCTTTGTGCAACAGAGTTTGAAGTCTCTTTACATTCAGTCTCTTTTGAATATGTTTCAGTTTCTCTGATTACCTCTTAGTTTATTATCACAGTAAAATCTAAACAGTTTTAAGAAAAGTGGGCCTATACCCATTTCCATTCTAGATTCTGTTTATTAAATGATGCATCCCCTAAGCTACATTAGCTTTGGGACATCAACATCACATTGCTGATTTCTAGAAATATGACTGTCATCTTATACCTCTGAGCATTTTCACACATATCTGCCCAGAAGCTACAACTTCTTTATCTTCTGCAAATGCAGCTGTATTTCTGTTTTTTGACCCAACTGCAGGACCTCACATTTATTCCTGTTAAATTTCATTATGTTTTTTCAGCTCAAAATGTTTCAGCCTGTCAAAATCTTTTGGGGTCCTAATTCTGCCCTTCAACACATTCTTTATCCCTCCCAGCTTTGTCATCTGCCAATTTGATTAGACTACCCTCTATAGTTTCATGCAACTCACTAATTCTAAAATGAGTGAATATGACAAGACTATGGATACAGCCCTGAGGTTGTCAATAGAAATTTATCTCCAGATGGATGTTTACCTATAAATCGGGTCCTTTGGTTAACATTCTGTCAATTATTAGTTCACTTAATTATAAGGACACAATTCATACTTATCCTTCTGATCCATGAGAATCCGTGATATGCTTTGAGCTAAATGAATTAGTGAAGTGCAAATACTCTATGTCAAATGCTATGGCACCAGTGTAATAACCTATCAAAGAAAGAGACACAGTAAATCTGCCTCATTTGCTCATCTACCACATGGTAATCCCCATTGCCAACCTCTTCCTATCACTTGCTAGGACTCTAGGATTAAAGAATTCCTTTCAGCTAAATTAGTGAGTTCCATGACAAAAGTGCATGAGCTAAAAGGAAATAAATGTAAACTCTTTTTTAAAAGGTTAATTTTAATAATAAATATTAATTACTTTAAAAACAGTATAATCTATTTTTAAGTAAATATATAATAAAGTAGTGTAAGTATTTAAAAGTTCTACATTTTATGAAGAGTAGAGTATTTCTGATTAAAATTAGGGTTAGGCATGGAGTACCCAGGGCCTCACTGGTTTGAAGCTCTGATCCCTGCAGCTATTCATTAGGATTCCCTCAAGAATCCCCAGGAAGTCTCAGAACACAGTTTAAAAAGCACTGCTTTAAGCCATTTATAGCCATTCTACAAAATGAATTTTTTTTAAATCAGCTTTCCAAAAACAGCTAGCTGTGAGCAGTCTCTTAAAGCAAAAATACATTTTGATAAGACAGAAGAAAGGAAAATGTAGGATAGGATCTGAAAACAGGATCATGTGCAAACTCTTCAGTTCTTTAAAACACTGGAAAGGTAAGATTCCTCTGAATTTTCTGACACAAAACATCCAGCAGGCCAGTATATCCCTTCACATTTTAGCCACAGCCTTAGATGTTTTGCATTCACATGAAAACAGAAGCTTTTGGAGAGACTAAATGAATTGGTACTGTTTGCCTGTAACACAGTGCAGAATATTAAAAAATCTATAGTAATAAAAGCGTAATATGCTAATTAGACTGGATGTCTCCAGACGAAGCCTTGGCTGTGAGGGAAGCCCGGGTCCTGGGTGCCAGAGGGAAGCCAGCGCCGGCAGCGGGGGGAAGGAAGGCCTACTCTTGCATGAATTTCATGCATCGGGCCTCTCGTACTTATATCTTTTTAGAATTCAAAGATAATCTTTTGCAACAGTTATGTAATTCTTTTATTCAATAGGCATTTATTGAGCACCTACTCTGTGTCAGGAACCCAATTAAGTACTTTTGCAGATGTTGGGTATTATGCTAAGTGAAAATAAGTCAGCCAGAGAAAGACAAATACCATATGATTTCACTTATATGTGGAATCTAAAGAACAAAATAAATGAATAAACAAAACTAAAACATACACATAGATACAAAGAACAGACCAATGGTTGCCAGAGGGGAGAGCCGTTGGGGGACTGGGTGAAACAGATGAAGGGTTCTAGAAGTACAAGTTGGAAAATACAAAACAGCCATGTGGATGTAAAGTACAGCATAGGGAATAGAGTCAATAATCCTATCTAATAATAGACAAATATGCAAATTGACCATACCTCCGACACACCCACAAGCCACGCCCACCATCCAATCAGAGAGAGTATGCAAATTAACCCAAACCAAGATGGCTACAGCCACAGAGAGCAAGGTTTCCCAGGTAACAGAGGAAGCCAAGCTTCCCGCCTGCCCTTGCCAGGCCTAAGCCTCCACTCAAGCTACAAAGTTTCAATTATAGAAGGTAAACAAATTCAAACAAATGGCGGCAGAATGGAGCTTGAGAGAGCAGGCCAGGGTTGCTGGCAGCAACAGGGGAAGCAAAGCTTTCTGCACACCCTGGCCGGGCCCACCCGCTTAAGGCAACAAAGTTTCAATTATAACCCCAACACAAGTGGCTGCCGGCCTCAGAGGGAGCCCCAGGCTTGGCTCCGCTCCAGGCTACAAAGTTTCAATTGTAGAAGGAAAATAAATTCCAGATACCAGGGCCTCCCCTTGGGTTGCCAGGGGGCATGGCTGGCCTGCAAACCACCACAGGCCCCTCGCTCAGGCCGCCCCACACCCCAAGGGAACCCCCACCTGATCCGGGATGCCCTTCAGGGCAAACCAGCTGGCCCCCACCCCTGTACCAGGCCTCTATCCTATCTAATAAAAGAGTAATATGCAGATTGATCATCACTGCAACACACAATATAGCTGCCCCCATGTGGTCAAAGATCCTGCCCCCATGTGGACACAAGATGGCCACCACAAGATGGCCAGCAGGAGAGGGCAGTTGGGAGGCACCCGGACTGCAAGGGAGGGCAGTTGAGAGGGACCAGGCCTGCAAGGGAGGGCAGTTGGAGGTGATCAACCCTGCAGGAGAGGGCAGTTAGTAGTGACCAGGCCGGCAGAGGAGGGAAGTTGGGGGCAAACAGGCTGGCAGCGGAGTGGTTAGGGGGTGATCAGACTGGCAGGCAGAAGCGGTTAGGGGCAACCAGTTAGGCAGGCAGGCAAGCAGTTGGGAGCCAGCAGTCCTGGATTGTGAGAGGGATGTCCGACTGCCCGTTTAGGCCCGATCCCGGTGGGATCGGGCCTAAACGGGCAGTAGGACATCCCTCGAGGGGTCTCAGATTGGAGAGGGTACAGGCTGGGCTGAAGGACAACCCCCCTCCGTGCACGAATTTCGTGGACCGGGCCTCTAGTATTGTAATAACTACGTATGGTGCCAATTGGGTACTGGAAATACCTAGAGTAACATTTTGTAAAGTACCTGATTGTCTAACCACTATGCTTTACACCTAAAACTAATTAAAAATAATATTGAATGCAAACTGTAATTGAAAAATAAAATTTTTTAAAAAAGAAAATGATGGCATTATTCACCATCACAAAACAGTGAGACACACATTAGAAAATTGAGTCTCAAAGCAGCTAAGTTATTTGCCCAATTTCACAAACTAGTAAGAAGTGCTACCAGGATTCAATTCCAAAAAAACATTCAAAGTCCTAGCTCTCAAGAAACTATTTGTATAATCAAAGAGATGGTTGTGTAAATCAATAACTGCATCTATAGATTTACATTGACAACTCTTCTATTTTAACCAGGGTTTCTTCATCTTGCTTGAGAGAAGTATGGAAAACAGAAGGGAGAGCAGGCAGGAGCCAGGAAGTCTTTTCCCACTCCTAAGAAAGCAGGTGTCCGTTGCTATGCTATGTAGGAAACAGAAAGTACATTTCCTTCACGTTCTCTGTGTTTGAAGTACTGTCACCTAATAGGCAGATGTACTGAAGTATGCTCACGACATCTGTTTTGAAAATGGCTTGCCAGAGAACTACTTTAAAGATTCCACTCTTAAACATCTCCAAGGTGCCTGCTAATGCTATGGTCTTGAAAATGTTAAAGAGACATTAAATCACGTTTATGTCCAAGGCAGCTCTTAAGGCCTTGATTAATTTTTTTTTCATGGCAGCAAAGGGAAGAAAACAGGACCTGCGTTTGGCACCAATATATCCCTGGCTTCCTTCCTGTGCCAGCACGGCTGTCTTGAAGCATTTGTAGTGGTTTGCACTGCTGCAGACCACCTCCACGCAGCTCAGCAGATGGTCAGAGCAGTAGTTGAAGCAACAGAGGCCATTTTAAGCTCCAGGAAATGTAGCAGGTGCTGCAGTTTCCAGAAGAAAATTACACCCAACTTTGCCTTTCATCCTTTTCATGTCTCTTGATATGTGAGATATTTTCTCCCTATCTCTCGCCTCTGTCTACACTTAACATGGTAGTAGAGTATGTCAATGAATTTGAGAGAAGGTTATAAATGTGCAAGGATAATTGCCTAGCAATTAAGAGAAATGCTTCTGGGTATTCTATGCAGAAGGCTGTGTGTTAAGATGTTTTCTACTTGAAGCTTAGGGTATTCCCTCCTAGGAATGCATAATTTCACTTTCCCGTGAATCCAGAGTTTGACCTAGGAGAACTCTCATAGGATTTGAGATCAGAGATATTTTAATGAGTAAGTACAGGAAAGTTTGGGGGAGAGAAAGATTTCAGAGAGGAAGGAAGAGGGAGAGAGAGATAGAAACATCAATGATGAGAGAGAATCATGGATCAGCTGCCTCCTGCATGCCTCCCACTTGGGGAATGAAGCCACAATCGGGGCATGTCTGGGAATCGAACCATGACCTCCTGGTTCATTGGTTGATGTTTAACCACTGAGCCACGCCAGCTGGCCAAGAGGAACTGTTTTGATGGCACTCTTTCCTCCTCCTTTTCAAGCCACTCCTCCCCAGGATCCTCATGCACCTGCCCCTCAATAATCTTATTACTGCACAGGGTTCCACCCTTGAGTCTCAAATCTTGACATCCTATCAATTCTCCCTGGGTGACCCCATCTAAACTCTGGGCTTCAACTACTATCCTTATGCTGATGATGGCTGGAATGGTCTGGTTCCAGATCTGCATTATTGCCCAAATCAAAACAATGGATCCCAGGCTTAACCAACACCTTCGCCTCCCCCTCCCCACACAGCGAATATAGTTTTGTTTTCAGATTCACTACCCAATACATCAGGTTTGTCTCTTCTACCATTGACTTTTCTCTGGAAAATTTCTGTGCTTTTCATTTCTAGTGCAGTTGCTTAGGCCCTCACCCCTTCTTGATTAGATTATGCTACTAGCATCTCAACTTGACTCCCCTGTTAGCAGTTCATTTCCTATCTATTTTACCTAAAATGAAATCTAAACACACTACTCTCCTATCTATCTGTCACAGTTTTCATCAACCCTCATAATCCAGACCCAGTCAATTTCTCTTCCTTCCTTTCCTAACATTCATGAATTCTATATGTAAGCCACACTGAACTATTTATAGCGCCCCTTAAGTGCTAACTTATTTTGTACTCACATGCTGTTTCCTCTGTCTAGAATTAGGTATTTCTCTTCCAGGTAGCCTCACTACTCTGGAAATTCATCCATCATAGCCGTTAGCTCTAGATACTAGAAGGCTGTTAGCAAACTGGTAAACCACATGGATCCTGGGAGCAGACCAAGCCTTGCTTAATTTTCAATTGTGCCTCATACTAGTTGTATGATCTTGGACAAGTGACCTCACCCTCTCTGTGCCTTTCTGTTTCTCATCCACAAAGTATAATTAATAATAGTTTCTATAATTTAAGATTATTGTGAAACTGAAATGATATAATATGTAAAATGTTTGGAACAAAGCTTGGCATATCCAGAGTGAACAAGATATTGTTGTTGCTAGTATTGCAATAGTTGTTTTACTTTTTATGAGACTCTTTTTTTTTTAATATATTTTATTGATTTTTTACAGAGAGGAAGAGAGAGGGATAGAGAGCTAGAAACATCAATGAGAGAGAAACATCGATCAGCTGCCTCTTGCACACCCCCTACTGGGGATATGCCCGCAACCAAGGTACATGCCCTTGACCGGAATCGAACCTGGGACCTTTCAGTCTGCAGGCCGACGCTCTATCCACTGAGCCAAACTGGTTTCGGCTTTATGAGACTCTTGAAGACCAGGTGCATGACCTTCAACCCTATACCATAGAGTCAGGTGCTTCATGATGATTCAACAATGTTTCTGTGGAGGCTTAAACAGTTCTTTAAACTATGCTTTGCAAAACTCTTCAACGATATTCAAGCCTTTTTTACAAGAAATATTGTTAGCTTCTTCAGTTTACCAATAACTGTTTTGATAGTGGATTCCTGAAAAGCCTATAATGTTTTTATAATTTTTCAAAACAGATACTGTCTCGGTAAAATTGGACTGAACAAAATGTCTAAACATCTCTTGATCCCTCATTAATTATTTTTACTCTGTTATTGCCTATCAATTTACCCTAAATTCCTAGAGTTAATATATTATGCCTTGTTTCATCATTTAGCAGTTTCTTTTTAAATGTATATCATGTGGTCTGTTTACTAAATACCTCATTATGCAAAACAGTGTTCCCTTCTCATCACAGTCTTTATGATATTACATAGATTAGATATTGCGTAAGATGAGGAAGAGTGGAATTTGAAGGTGATGAACTTACTCTGTAAAGGACAATGACCACACTCAACTCCAACAAACATAATTTAAGAAAGATTGTATAATGTAGAAGCAGCAATTCCCTACCAAAGACATATAATAAAAACAGAATAAAAACAACAGTAAGTGCCTAACATACAGTCATGCATACAGCAAGCCGTACATATTAAATGAATTCAAATTTAGACCCCTTGCCACCTTGAATGATTCTGTAAAAAGTCTATGGCAACCATAGAGTTCATACACATCACAGAGACACCATTTATTTGTCTTTTAAGAGCTTATTTCAATTGCTGAGGTCCACTGAACCAAAGGTAGTCAACAGAATTAATTTGTCTAATATTAGCCTTCAGTGTCTGTAATTAAGGTGTTGATGCTGAACTGTTGATGTTTATCACATTAGCTGGAAAGGAAACAGACCTTCCTATTAGGATGTTAGATTGGATTAATCACTGATAGAAAGGGCACTATAAGCAAACACCCAGTTAAAAACAATCTATTGACAAAAACATTCATTTATGTAACAAATACAGAGGTCCTATTATACTCCTACAAGTTTAATTAAATCTAAACTATGTAAACTAATTAGGATAGCTAGAAAAACATGTATTTCAGATTTATTAAAGAAAAAATCAACATTTTAATAGACACCTTAATATAAGCTTCTATACATATGAGCTTGGTAATATTAATTTTCATAATCATCATTATCTTCATTTAACCCACTACATATGTAGAGCCTCATCATCAAGAAAATAACCTATATCAATCGATGCAGAGAAAGCATTTGACAAAATCCAACACCCTTTCTTGATAAAAACTCTCAGCAAAGTGGGAATAGAGGGATCATACCTCAACATAATAAAAGCCTTATATGACAAACCTACAGCCAACATCATACTCAATGGCCAAAAACTAAACTCATTTCCCCTAAGAATAGGAATAATACAGGGATGCCCACTTTTACCACTGCTGTTCGATATAGTACTGGAAGTGCTAGCCATAGCGATCAGACAAGAAGAAGAAATAAAAGGCATCCATATTGGAAAAAAAGAAGTAAAACTGTCGTTATTTGCAGATGACATGACACTATACATAGAAAACCCCAAAGACTCCATCAAAAAAACTACTAGACCTAATAAATGAATTTGGCAATGTAGCAGGATACAAAATTAACACCCAGAAATCTATGGCCTTTTTATACACCAATAATGAACTCACAGAAAGAGAAGAGGAAAAAAAATCCCATTTACCATCACACCAAAAAAATTAAGATACCTAGGAATAAACTTAACTAAGGATGTAAAAGACCTGTACTCAGAAAACTACAGGACATTGAAAAAAGAGATAGAGGAAGACATAAACAAATGGAAGAAGACACTATGTCATGAATTGGTAGAATCAACATCATTAAAATGTCTAAACTACCCAAAGCAATCTACAGATGCAGTGCAATCCCCATTAAAATACCAATGGCATATTTCAAAGAACAAACTCTCCAAAAATTCATCTGGAATAAAAAAAAGACCCCGAATAGCCACAGCAATCCTGAGAAAGAAAAACAAAGTTGGAGGGATCACAATACCAGATATCAAGCTATACTACAAAGCCACTGTTCTCAAAACTGCCTGGTACTGGCACAAGAACAGACATATAGACCAATGAAACAGAACAGAGAACCCAGAAATTGACCCAAACCATTATGCTCAATTAATATTAGACAAAAGAGGCAAGAACATACAATGGAGTCAAAACAGTCTCTTCAATAAATGGTGCTGGAAAATTTGGTCAGATACATGCAAAAAAATGAAACGAGATCACCAACTTACACAATACACAAAAACAAACTCAAAATGGCTAAAGGACTTAAACATAAGATGGGAAACCATAAAAATCCTACAAGACACCATAGGCAGCAAAATAGCAGACACAGCTCCAATGGCAAAGGAGACTAAGGAGAAAATAAACAAATGGGACTACATCAAAATAAAAAGCTTCTGCACAGCAAAAGAAACCATCAACAAAACAACAAGAAAGCCCACTGCATGGGAGAACATATTTGCCAATGATATTTCTGATAAGGGTTTAATCTCCAAAATTTACAGAAAACTCATACAACTCAACAAAAGGAAGATAAATGACCCAATCAAAAAATGAGCAAAGGATCCAAATAGACACATTTCGAAAGAGGACATACAGAAGGCCCAGAGACATATGAAAACATGCTCAACATCATTAATCATCTGAGAGATGCAAATCAAAACAACAATGAGATACCATCTCACACCTGTCAGAATGGCTATCATCAACAAATCAACAAATGACAAGTGCTGGCAAGGATGTTGAGAAAAAGGAACCCTCCTGCGCTGCTGGTAGGAATGCAGACTGGTGCAGCCACTGTGGAAGACAGTATGGAGTTTCCTCAAAAAGTTAAAAATGGAATTCCCATTTGACCCAGTGATCCCACTTCTAGGACTATATCCCAAGAAAGCAGAAACACCAATCAGAAAGGATATATGCACCCCTATATTCATAGCAGCACAATTTACAATAGCTAAGATGTGGAAACAGCCTAAGTGCCTATCAGCAGATAAGTGGATTAAAAAACTGTGGTACATCTACACAATGGAATACTATGCCACTATAAAAAAGAAGGAACTTTTACCATTTGTAACAGCATGGATGGAACTGGAGAGCATTATGCTAGATGAAATAAGCCAATTGGAGAAAGATAAATATCACATGATCTCACTCATATGTGGGATATAATGATCAACATAATTTGATGAACAAGAATAGATCCAGAGACAAATGATAGGGGCGGGGGGTTAGAGATCAACCAAAGGACTTGTATGCATGCATATTAGCATATCCAATGGACACAGATACTGGGGCGGTGGAGGCTTGCCCCTGGTGGGAATGGCTTGGGGGGGGGGGGTTCAATTGGAGAAAAAAAAGACATATGTAAAACTTTGGACAATAAAAAAAAAGGAAAGGAAAGGAAAGGAAAGGAAAGGAAAGGAGAGGAGAGGAGAGGAGAGGAGAGGAGAGGAGAGGAGAGGAGAGGAGAGGAGAGGAGAGGAGAGGAGAGGAGAGGAGAGGAGAGAAGAGGAGAGGAGAGGAGAGGAGAGAAGAGAAGAGAAGAGAAGAGAAGAGAAGAGAAGAGAAGAGAAGAGAAGAGAAGAGAAGAGAAGAGAAGAGAAGAGAAGAGAAGAGAAGAGAAGAGAAGAGAAGAGAAGAGAAAAAGAACCTTATGGCGCCATGAGTAGAATGACTGATAGTGATCCAGTGCATGACATTCAGAAGAGCTGATCAATCATATGTCATGGTTGCCCATTTCTTTGTATTTCAATGCCTTTATTGCCTTTGCCTGAAAGATTTCAACTGGAAAACTCAGTCATAACACTCAATTCAACTCTTACCTTCTTGAAACTTCTCCATTGACTAAAGCTGTGTTAGTAGCTTTTTGCTTTTTTCTTTTCTTTGGCATGTTAGTGAAGCATTTTGCTTCTATTTCAATTGCAGTACTTACCACATTGTGTTATAACATATTGATTTGTCTCTCAATTAAACTGGCTTACTTATCTTTGCCTAATAAACAACAAAATGCCAAACACACAGTGAGCATGCAATTAATACTTTTGAATGAATAAATATATGAAAAAATCAATAAATAATTAGGTTTTTATAAAAGACAATTTTAGAGTAGTTTTATGTTCAGAGCTAAAGTAAGTGGACAGTACAGAGAGTTCTTAAGTACTTCTACCCCCACCCCCCTATACACACACGCACACAAAACCTCCCCCACTATCAACATCCTACCCCAGAGTGGTACATCTGTTATAATCAGTGAACCTAAATTAACACATCACTATTACCCAAACCATAATTTACATTGGGGTTCATTCTTGGTGTTGTATATTCCACGGGTCGGTACAAATGTATAATGACACATATCTACCATTGCAGTATCATACCATTGCAGTATCACACTTCCCACTCAAGTGTGTGTGTGAAGGGGATTTGGGGATGGGAATAGAGGAGCATATGGTGAAACAGGACAGGCTCAGGCCCTAAGCATGGGTGTTTCCCGCCTGCTGCTCACCACAGCCAACAGTGTGTATTAGGTAATGCCCTTCTAAACACTGGGGAATGAGCCAACCATTATTCCATGGCCTTCCCAAATGGAAGGAGGCTGGAAACCACAAGACTTCCCATTCTCTCAGGCAGAGGGCCTAAACATTCTGTTTCTGAAAATTATCTTTGTTCCACCTGTACATCCCTCATTTCTCCCCTGCCCCTACCCGGCTGGAAACCACTTGTCTTTTTGCTCTCTCCATACTTTTGCCTTTTCCAGATGTCATATAGTTGGAATAGTGCAGTATGTAGCCTTGTCAGATTGGCTTCTTTCACTTAGCAATATGCATTTACATTTTCTCCATGTCATAGTTGGATAACTCGTTTCTTTTTAGTACTGATTACTATTCCATTGTCTGGATGTACCACAGTTTATATATTCATTACTGAAGGATACTGTGGTTCCTTCTAATTTTAGAAATTATAAATCAAGCTGTTATAAACCTCCATGTGCAGTTTTTTTGTGTGTAGATATAAGTTTTCAATTTATTGGGTAAAATTGCTAGGTGGTATAATAAGAGTATGCGTAGTTTGTGAGAAATTGCCAAATTGTCTTCCAAAGTGGCTGTACCATTTTGCATGCTAACCAGCAATGAATGAGATTGCTGTTACTCCACATCCTTGCCAGCATTGGGTGTTGTCAGTGTTTTGGATTTTGGCCATTCTAATAGGTGTGTAGGGTTATCTCATTGTTATTTTAATTTTCAATTACCTAATGACATATGATGTAGAGCATCTTTTCATATACTTATTTGCCACCTGTATATCTTCTTTGGTTAGATGTCTGTTTAGGTCTTGAGCCCATTTTAAAATTAGTTTATTCATTTTACTATTGCTGAGTTTTAAGTATTCTTTGTATATTTTGAATAACAGTTCTGTATCACATATGTCTTTAAAAAATATTTTCTTCTGTCTGTGGCTTGTCTTCTCATTCTCTAAAAATCATTAGATTTTTATTTAATTCTATAGGACTTCTTTGCATACTTTCTGAAATACAGTGTCATAATTGAGGACACTGAGGCCATGGCACTTTAATTTTTCATGATAGAATCCACCATCAAATTACTATTTCATAACCCAATAGTTCTCAGTAACAAGCACCTGAAAATTAATTAAAATACATTATCCAGGACCTCTGGAATGTGATCAGAAGTATTCATTTTTAAAATTCACTATAGTTATTTCCAATTCAAGTGGCACTCAAAGAACACTTTGCAGCAGGACTTCTCCCAGCTCAGAGGGACCCAGGAGCAGTCTTCCGTTCTGGCAGGAAGCATGTGTGAAGACTCAGGTCATCAGGAGCACCTTACAGTTGTGTTCTTTACAGAAACTTACTTCACCTCTCACAGGTCCCCCGGTTTCGGAGACTGCAGTTCATTGCGTGCTTCTCAAACCTTATAGCAACAGTTATATGCTTGCCATGGCAATTGGTAACTTGCATGAAGATTAATTGGTTTTCCTTTTCTTTGGATCTCTGCCCTCAGATCAGACCAATACATACTTATTGATTTTCTACATGTATCTGGCACTGCGCAAAGTGCTAAGAACTTAATGATAAAAACATGGTCCCTATCTCATGGTTCATACAGTCCAACACACATTCTTTTCTGGTCTTTAGTCACTACCCATCTGTCCCAACTCAGGCTGATCTGCTCACTTTTAGATGATAAATTCCTCCAGGGTAGAAAGCACAGCTTATACACTATGTTTCATAGTGGCTTCACATATTTGACTCTTTTGATTTAACAATATAGATTTTTTAAATGCTATAGACACCCACGATTCTACCATCTACAATGAATTATTAGTATTTTGTTATTTTTATTCAATATTTTATTAATAGAAGATAGAAATATAATAAGTAAGTCTTTTTTAAAAGCCTTCCCTAGTCCCTCCCCCTCCCAACTGATACTCCACCTTCTAATTGACTATTAGACACCACCCCAAAATGACTATTAGACACTTTGGTATATAACCTTCCAGTCTCTTTGTACATTTTAAAAATATAATCTATAGATAATCATAAATATGTATGTATTATAATTCTATGTACATTTATAATTTTATGTATTTATATATTATAATTCTATGTACATATATATAATTTTGTGTATTTATATATGTATATATTATAGTTCTACATGTTTAAAATTTTCACAAATACTTTTACATTGCACATACAGGCACTTAAATATTTATTTATCTCAACTTGTTCCACAAAGGAGCTTAGATTACATCAAAAGTTACATATTGAATTTAAAAATATGTTATGGCAATTCATACGTTTTATAAACCATCCAGCCTTCTGTAATTTATTCATTTCAATGGGTCAACCCTATTGCATTGTGTAAATAAATTCTCAGTTCAAAAAATATAGATGCTATTGTAGTGATTTTTTAAAAATTTAATAAATCTTTATTGTTCAGATTATTACAATTATTCTTCTTTTTCCCCCTATAGCTCCCCTCCACCCAGTTCCCACCCCACCCTCTGCCCTTACCTCCCCCCACCCCACTGTCCTCATCCATAGGTGTACGCTTTTTGTCCAGTCTCTTCCTGCACCCCCCACACCCCTTTTCCCCTGAGAATTGTCAGTCCACTCCCTTTCTATGCCCATGATTTCTATTATATTCACCAGTTTATTCTGTCCATCAGATTTTTTATTCACTTGATTTTTAGATCCACTTGTTGATAGACCTGTATTTTTGTTCATAATTTTTATCTTTACCTTTTTCTTCTTCTTCCTCTTCTTAAAGAATACCTTTCAGCATTTCATATAATACTGGTTTGGTGTTGATGAACTCCTTTAGTTTTTTCTTATCTGTGAAGCTCTTTATCTGACCTTCAATTCTGAATGATAGCTTTGCTGGGTAGAGTAATCTTGGTTGTAGTTCTTGCTATTCATCACTTTAAATATTTCTTGCCACTCCCATCTGGCCTGCATAGTTTCTGTTGAGAAATCAGCTGACAATCATATGGGTGCTCCTTTGTAGGTAATTAACTGTTTTTCTCTTGCTGCTTTTAATATTCTCTCTTTGTCTTTTGCTCTTGGCATTTTAATTATGATGTGTCTTGGTGTGGTCCTCTTTGGATTCCTTTTGTTTGGGGTTCTCTGCTTCCTGGACTTGTAAGTCTATTTCTTTCACCAGGTGGGGGAAGTTTTCAGTCATTATTTCTTCATATAGGTTTTCAGTATCTTGCTCTCTCTTCTTCTGGCACCCCCATAATTCAGATGTTGGTACACTTGAAGTTGTCCCAGAGGCTCCTTACACTGTCTTCAAATTTTTGGATTCTTTTTTCTTTTTGCTTTTCCAGCTGAGTGTTTTTTGCTTCTTTGTATTTCAGTCTTTGACTTGATTCTTGGGGTTCTCTAGTCTGCTGTTAGGTCTCTGTATAATATTTTTTTATTTCAGTCAGTGTATGTTTAATTTCTAGTTGGTCCTTTTTCATATCCTCAAGGGTGTCACTAAATTTATCGGCCTTTTCTAGGAAATTCTTGAAAAACCTTATAACCATGGTTTTGAACTCTATATCCAGTAATTTGCTTTTCTCCATTTCTTTCATTTGTGATCTGTTTCTTTGTTTCCGCATTTTCACTGCTTCCCTGAGTTGTAGAGTAGCTTTGTGTGTAGGTGTCCTATAGGGCCCAGTGGCTCTGCCTCCCCCAGTTACCTGAGGTGGACACTCTTGGTGCACTCCTTTGTGGACTGTGTGCACAGCCGTGTTGTAGTTAAGTCTTGATTATTGTTGGTATCGCTGGGAGGAATTGACCTCCAGCCAATTGGCTGTGAGGATCAGCTCTATCTACGCTGGGGGAATTTCTGTGCTGGAGACACTCTTATGAGACAAGACTTGCAAAATTGCAAAAGCCTCTGTGCTCAGCTTGGATGGGGCAGAGTCTCAGGGCAGAGCAGACAGCGTTGGCTTCCCATCAGCCCTGCCCTATGAGGCCCCTGGGTCTCAGTGTCCCTTGGTAATTACTACAAGCACCTCTGAGAGAAAGCTGCCCTTGAGTTTCGCCTGCTGCCAGACAGTCCAGTTTCTCCCCGGATGAGTCTGGGTTCCCCAAAACTCGCCTGGAACTGGAGTTCAGCACAGTCGGGAGCTTCCATCTCCCTCCTGTTTTAGAAAGCCAGCCACACACTTATCCGCCTGTGCACTCAGCCACCCGTCCTCTCCGCACACACATCTCCGTACCTCAGCCTTTTGCAGCTCCTCTGAGTCTCAATGTGCTTTCCTCTTTCCTTCTAGTTGTAGAATTTCCACTTAGCCAGCTTTCCTGTGGTTCTGGATAATGTTTGTTTTGTCTTTTAATTGTAGTTTTGATATTGTTGTGCGAGGCAGCAATTTAGGTGTTTACCTATGCCACCATCTTGGTTTCTCTCTCTCTGTAGTGATTTTTTAACTAGAAAAATATAGACTGTTATTGTCTGCATTTTTCAAGAGGATTCAAAATATTTTAAGTCTCCTCATCAGTGTTGTAATTAAACTTAAAAATCCACAACGGAAAACCTCACCAAGCTCTCCATTGAAATGATATATTTTTTAAAAGTTATGTCCCAAATACAAGACAGCAATTATAAATGAAACAATTAAATTCTTTGTCAAAGGAAATATGCAGCAGAAAACAAATGTATGTGGAACAAATGTAATAAAGATAATTATTGAGGTAATTCATTGTAGGAAATACACAAAGTTACAATTTGCAACCTTATCAACTTCATAATTTGCAGTTGATCATATGTGATGTCAGTCCCATCTAAAGGAATGACTAAAAGAAGTGGAAGATTTATCAGAGTAGCCACAGCCTTTACTCAGTTGTATGCAGCTCAACATCAACAAGCCTGCTGGGCTCCCTTCCCTTCGGATGTAGCTATGCTTTAGCTTGTTAGTTATGTAATTGGAGATGTTATTTCTTCCCCTGAAGATGTCTTTCTACATAAGTTAATCAAGTATGACATATGGGATGCAATCAAACTGCATCTTTATTCTTGACCCCTGCCAGCCCTCTGGAATTTTTTCAGTAGTGAAAGATTTTTAAAAATCTGTAAGCCCCTTGACTTTCTCCTTTTAAATGTTGTTATGTGTATTTTATCGCAATGAAAACAACAACAACAAACTTTGAATGCATTCATTCAACGAGAAATAACGAGCTCAGTAACATAATACTTGAATATTGTACTGCCTGGGCCACTAAAACAGTCTTGCTAGTGCTGAGCATCTCACAAGATCTTTCAGGAAGTTAACTCTCTCCACTTCTCAACCCACTGTGTCTGAGAGACCAGAAGAGGCCTGGGTGTGTAACAGATACCAACCCTCATTCTATATCTCTCCCCCTCTCCTCAGGAGCCTCTTCCCACTGAAAACATAACGTGTGCCTCCTTCTTCAGTCCCATCTCATTCCCATCAACATCAGAAAAGCTGGAAAACCACGTGCCAATCAGTTCAAGTAAATAGGTGACCATAGCTGTAGCCAGCTCCCCAATTTAGGATCCAAATTTAAGCCAGGAATGACCCACTCGTATAATAAATAAGATAGATGATATTATTTGGAAAATAAGTTTATACTTTGTGTTTATTCCCATTACAGGAAGCTAGTAGAAAGGAGAGTAGACTCCATGACTTTCAACATAGTTCATAGCAGGCCTTAGAGAAAGGAGAATAATGGTAGGTCTCTTCTCCCTTTCTCTAATGCTCCTCCCCCAGTGTGTTACCTTAACTTCAGACCTCTGTATGACTATGGCACAGAGAGAAAGAAGGGAGTAGAGCTTAAAAAAAAAAAAGACTTCTTGGATCTGGCACTGTCAAAATTGAGCTTTGTGGCATCTGGGTCTGTGGGATCTTTAAAGCTGACTGCATCATGGGGTACTTTTGTTTACTGGAAAATCCTAGTTAATCTTCACAAAAAGAGGTGACAAAATCATTCATCATGAGGGTTAGTTACAGCAGTATTTGCACAAAGAGAAGGAAAGGATTATGAAACAAAGCTATCAAAGATCGTCCGTCTCTCATGCCTGCTCTTACTAAGCTCTTCTTTGATACATCTTTCTTTCTACATGTATATCTGAAATATCCCCTGCTTAGTATTACATGGCCTTTGTTCTATGCAATTTATGAAATTTTCACAAACTAAGACAACCTCTGACAGAGTCATTTTCACTCTATCCATTACCATCCACAATATCAAAATCCAACACAGGCTGCAGCGCAGACTGCCTGAGTTCCAACCTCAGCTCTGCTGCTTACTAACCAAGTAGTACCTGGCAAGTTCCTTAAACTCGCAGCGCCTCAGTTTCAAATCTGTGAAACGGCGAGGATGATGACAGTATCTACCATAGAAGGTTGTTTGGAGCATTAAATGAGTGCATGCATGTGCATGCATGTATATGGTAAGCATCAGCAAACATCCCCAGTCTCCTGTGCACATATCAGCTCATAACAAGTGGCTGGGCCACTGTAATAATGAACAAACAGAACACTCACATATTATTTTTTAAAATTTTTACTTATTGATTTTTAGAGAGAGAGGAAGAGTGAGACATCAATCTTTTGTTCCACTTACTTATGCATTCATTGGTTGCTTCTTGTCTGTGCCCTAACCAGAGATAGAACTAGCAAGTTTGCATATTGGGACTACACTTTAACCAACTGAGCTACCCAGCCAGAGTTGCACACATAATTTCTTACCACCACATTTCCTTAAAGGGTATTATTTAGAAATAAATCTTTTAAAATCCTATTAAAACTATTTCATTGTTGTTTTTTCCACTTCCAGGACCTAAATGCCTATTTCATGGATACATTATTTTGCTTTTAAAGGTTCACACCCAACTGTTTAAATAAAGAGAAACATTTTTTAAATGGAGTATGAAAATAACACATTTTGAAAGTGTGCTAAAATTTTTTATTAGTTAACTGCAGAAGACACTTGTTTATTTGGACCATCGGATGATGACCAAATCATGTCACTTATTTTTTGGCAGAAAGCCCTCATTTTAAGGTAATGTGTCTAAAGAAAGTAAGCAAAATTTGGGGGATTGGGTTTTTAGATGAAGCTTATATTACAGAAACATTACAGCAGCAGCACACAGCACATTAAAGCAAATTGAGAGTACTGTGACACACCAGAGAATTTAACTGATATTTCAAAATCAGTCAGCTGTTGTGGCTATTATGTCACATCCTTTATATAGAAATGTTAGAATTGATAGTTCAAAACCATGTTGCTTCTTCATTAGAACAGTCTTTATTAAGTTACTACTGAAAATTGGCCATGGAAGAGAATAATCCCATGGGAAAATGTTTTACCAATATAGCAACAGGCATATGTATGACAAGTATATGACATAATTTTTACATGTGTATTCTTACCTAAACTTCAAAAATGTATCCTCAAATTATTCTCATTCAAAAACTGTGTTACTCCCATTTGGTAATCCCCAGTCTCCTGTGCACATTTCACAAATCAGTGAGTTTTGGACCACATGTACTTAAAATCATCAGTGTCTAAATCACCAAGTGGCATGCTCAAGTATTTATGCACTCTTTTGAATTAAATTATACTTCAATATGAAATATTTTATTTCAAAAGGCATCACAATTTCAACTCAATTCCATTACAGATTATTTGCCTACCATTAGAAGGGGGGGGGGGGGGAATTCCCCATTCAAATCATTGAAAACAGAGTTTAATTATCGGTCAAAATGGAGATCAATGAGCCCTGTCTCCAGAGACACTTTACATAAAGACTCCTCCAAAAGACCTGGTCTAGTGTTGCAATGTAAGAAATTCAGTGGCAAATGCCTAATGACATTAATTCCCATAATGCTTCACTGGATAAGTAATTAGGTCCAATATCCCTAACCAAAAAATCACTGTGTAACAACACACCGGATATTAAATTCAGTTTTCTGTTTGGGCAAAATTCAATAGCAGTTTGCTTCCTGTTCCTAATTATGGCTTAGACTTCTGATGACACTAAAAAATGTTAAAACTTCAAAACAGATATATTATTGATCATTTCACTAGTCACCATTTGAGAGGTCTATAAATTTTTAAGTATCTTCAAATAACTAGGCATCAATTAAAAATAATCATTTCTGATCATAACTTAAAATTCAGGCATTCAGAAACATTCTATAGTAGACTAACTGAACCATGTCCCTATCCCAAATTATCTTTCAAAATGTTTAGGATATATCCCATAAATGATAAACAAAGCAAACATAAATTTTAAAAATCCAAAATCTATTATATTTTTCAGGAGAAATATATCAAAATAAAATGAGTCACCTAAATAAAATTCAGTACCTTGCATATGCCAACTCTTGTTGCAAGACTTGTGTTAATATTGCTCAAGTCTAGGCACATGCTGATTATATTCAGCTTTAATTTGGAATTCAGGAAGTGATACAGATTGCTTCACTTATAAGTTTAGATACTTTTTATCTTATTAATATAGCACTTTTAGCATTGAATAAAAAACGGAGCCAAGGAGTCCTAGCTATATTTGCCTTCACACACTAATCTTGTTATAGGGATTGCCTATAGCCAAAGTGCAGCTGCACAGCTAATTTCAGGCCTACCAGTCTTGACAACACTCTCCTTTATAAGCAGCTGGTGATTAACCATATGGGAAAGTGTCATTGAACTCCAGCTGGAGTTGACTTCTTCATATAGCTCCAGACTAGTCGATTTGGGGACAGTTAGATAGCTTTAGTGCTACTGATCATTAAATCACTTATTTCTTAAAAACTAAGATGATTCTGTGAGATGTTAATGTGTTAAAGAGAAAAATGACTTAAGAATAAGACTTGGGTTCTTTTCTATCTGTTGGGAGCAACTAAAACAAAGAGAATGTAGAGTTAGGTAGCACTCTCCAGCACTGACCCCAGCTAGTAGCACGTTTACACACATGCTCACAGAGTTCCTAATGAGGCAATAAATGTTGTACTACTTTCTATCAATCTTGAGAAGAAGCATTTATGGCCAGAGAAATTTCAAAAGATATCAGTGATAAGATAAAGCTAAGTGATAGTCTGGTCAAAATAATTAAGTTTTTCTTCTCTGGGGAAATCAGCATACACTATTCAAAATGAATGCTTTCCTAAATAGTCTGTTTCCTCCAAACATTATCAGGAATGGCAAAGGCAATGAGACAGTCAGATCAAAGCAAGACACTAGAATAATTTTTTCCTCCTAGAATAAAATAATCAACTGATCACACTTATAAATGTTAGTTTATAACACTTGAATTTGAGAGATCTTTTAACTTAAAATTTACACATTATTTTCTGAATAAAACTATATTTTACATGCCAAGTAAGTTTTTAATTGCCCACAGACTCACAGAATTTTGAAGTTAAAAAATTTTAGTTATCTATGTTCATCATCTATGATGTATATGACCATTCATAATTTTAGAGTAAATATAACACTTCAATTTCAGTCCAGAGCTTCATCACTGTAACACAAAAATAATCCCATTGCAGAGTTTTTCTTTCATTACAATTTTTAATTTCAAATTAAAGTAATCTTAAACATTGGTGAAGTGAATTTTCTTTTACTTCATCTTTTATTTTGAAAAGCAATACTAAAAACTTGTGTTAAAATTAATCTATCACCCTGGCCAGGTTGCTCAGTGAGTGGAGCATCCTCTCATCACCAAAAAGGTTTCTAGTTTGATTCCTCGTTGGGACACATACCTAGGTTGTGGGTTCCATCCCTGGTCGGGGTGCTTATGGAAAATAACTGATCAATGTTTCTCTCTCACACATTGATGTTTTTCTTTCTCTCTTTCTCTCTATCTAAAATCAATTTAAACAATCATATCCTCAGGTAAGGATTAAAAAAATCTATTAAAAGTTTTTAAAAATAAATCTATCATATGTCAAAGTTCAAAAATGAAAGTCAAATGCACTTTATTTAAAAGATCTATACAACACATATAATAATTCATATCTTTATTAAATTTATTTCAAGCTATAACTTTCTTTATATTATTATTTTCTAGATTCTAAGTCCTGGTATTTACCAAATAGATAATATTCACTGTTGCTCCACCAGTTTATGTAAGAGTGTTGTTAATGGATTTATTATACATTACCTGATAAACACACTTTGTACAACAGAAGTCCTAACATTAAATATGTAACCACAAAGTACACACAAATAAGAAAAAAACAAAGAGAAAGCCCATGTCAGCAGCAACAATTAGTTGACTGACCTGCCATGCAGATGGAAAGGAAATCAATCATATTGAAATAATTAATAAAAGCCTCTGTCACATATGACTAATTATGCATGACTAGCTTAGAAAAGCATATGTATATCAAACATTTCTAAAGAACTATGCAAACAGGCTGAAATAAATATTTACAATAAGGAATACAAAACAATACCTGGTTGAATCCTGAACCACAATAATCAAAGACCATAAACAAAACAATTAATTTATTAAATTAATCCAGTCATTAAATTAATTTATCCCTTGTGTAAATAAAAATACACACAAAAGAGAACACTGCTGACAGACAGTCAGGCTTTCACAAATACAAGAATGACCTGGTGGAGCCACTCAAAATAGCACTGAATCCAACTCTTTCACCCTACATCATGCTAATGCTCACCTTTGAATTTTTGACACCTTGATTCTCTGACCCTGAAACATCTCTTTCCAATGCTAACTATCCAAGTCTTTCAAGGACCACCTCTTCTATAAAATGTTCTAACATATTCAAGACAATTGCTTCTTCCCTTATTGCACTGTCTGTGGTGACAATAAATATTTTGGTCTTTTTCTTTTTTTAAAATAATTTCCATCATTATCTACACGGATAAAAGAGAAATATGCAAAATGTCCATACCTCCATGACACCCGTCAGCCAATCAGGAGTGAGTATGCAAATTAACCCAACAAAGATGGTGGGTTGATTTGCATACACAGGCATGGAGCGGCCGGGCGGGGTGGGACACCTGCTATGAGGGGGAGGGCGGGGGGCAGAGGGCGCTACAGGAGCAGCGCTCCGGCCGGAGTGAAGAAGACTGAAGGCTCCAGCCATAGCGAAGACGGAAGGCGGTGGCCAGAGTGAAGGCCTGGGTCCTGGGTGCTGGAGGAAAACCAGTGCCAGCAGCCAGGGGAAGGAAGGCCTATTGCATGAATCTTCATGCAACGGGCCTCTAGCTGGAGTATAATTCATGTTACTCTTTTATGTATTTCTCTTTTTTTTTTTTCTCAATAGTTTCTTTATTAAATTCTACTTTTCAATGACAAAAGTAAAATTGAACTACTTGGTATATATCAAAAAAATTCACATTTCTTCAAGTAATCTCTGTTATTTATAAGTAAGATATATTTTATACTTTTTTAAGTGATGTTTTACTAACAATTCCAAAATAAATATTTTTAGTTTACTCACTGAGGGCAAAACTAGTGGTTTAAAAAATATAGCTAGAAATGTTTATTTATTTATTTGGGATTTTTGTCTTGTTTTGTTTTGTCTTGTTTTTGTATTAATTTTGCAACATAACATTTAACTTTAATTTCTTTGACCACTTAATCATATTTCTCCCAAACAGAAAATATGCATACAAACTACTAACAAATTTATTTTAAACTTTTGTAATTGCTATTCTCTTTAGGGGAAAAATACTATGTTATCAGTGCTGTAAACTTTGGCAGTTGAAACTATGCTCATTATCACTAATCACCAAGGAAATGCACGTCACATTCATTAGGATGACTATTAAAAACACAGAGAGAGAGAGAGAAAGAGAGAGAGAGAGAGAGAGAGAGAGAGAGAGAGGAAACAACAACCACCAAAAAAAAAACAAAACAAACAAACAACAACAACAACAAAAACACCCACCAGAAACTGTTGGTGAGGATGTGGTGGAGAAATTGGGACCCATACTACTGGTGGAAATGTAAAATGGTAAAACCACTGTGGAAAACAGTTTAGCATCTTTCTAGAAAGTTAAAAATGGAATTACCATATGATCTAGAAATTTCACTTCTGGGTATATACCCAAAATAATTGAAATCAATGACTTGAAGTGATTCTTCTACACCCATGTTCATAGCAACCTTATTCACAATAGCCAAAAGATGAACACAAATCAGGTATCCATTGACAGATAAATAAGTAAGAAAAATGTGGTGTATGCATACAATGGAATAGTATTCAGCCTTAAAAAGGGAGGAAAATTTGACACATGCTACAACATGGATAAACCTTAAGGTGCATCTCACCTGTACCAGAACAGTCCGTCATTACATAGAACTATTAGTAGAAGGCTTTCATATCAATATTAAAGAGAAAAACACATTCCATTGCTGCTCATTCTCCTTTGAAAACAAGTATTTGGTTTTCCACCTTCCAGGTGAGAGATTATTGAACCGCTTAGGAACCTGAGTTGCAAAAGACCCAATGCTTTGGCCCAGTTTGTAGAAGAAATTAATGTTAATGTTGATGTAAGATTTCTGGAATGCCTATCTTTGTGCTTCATTTTCACACTAATAAACCAGTCTTCTCTAAGGCTCCAAGCTTGCTCTCAGGAGAAATTGGTTCTTTAGCCAATTTCATAGTTTATAAAACAAAATGCCTTCTGATATACAAAGAAAATATAAATTAATAAAACACAGGACCAGAGCCTCATATCAGTGGGTAGAAGATTTATGTACATAAACGCTCAAGCACAGGTTTTGAAACAGACCCTATAGACTTCCAGTTGCCATAGTAAATGCTTTCAGTTTTATTGAATGTAAAAGTGTAAAAAGATGAGCAGACTCAGATAAATCATCAGTGTTGCCCTCGTTAACCTCTGAGTGTCAGAAATAAGTAGCACATGCTATCACTTTCTAAAATAAAATAATCATGATCATAATTTACACCCTTGACTTCTTGGTCTATGAACATCTTCCTTTTAAGAACCTCCTTCAGTGCTGTTTTGCTAATTACTCATGAAGAGAAAGGTTCCAATAAATTATTAATAATTTTGTTATTGAAATGGGTTTGAGAACTACACAGCAAACATCAAATAGTATAAATATGGCAAGCCTACCAAATGCTTTCACTCTGTTCTCTCACTCCCTTGATCCTAAGCTATTCTTTCATTTACCATGGAAGAAGAAGGGTGCAGTGGGGACTAAAACAACTGTTAGAAAGCCAAGCCCTCCTCTGAGAGGCAACTGCTTTCAGAAAAAGGGAAAAAAAAGGAAAAAGCTTTCCTTTGGAAAAATTAAAGATGGTGGAGACAGATGCTAAAGGGCTATAATCACTAAAACACTTGAACACCAAACTAATGTTCCTTTCTTTTTTCCACAATTACAAATATATGTTTTTATTCAGAGTTCTAATTCCATATTTAGGCCTATTCTAAAACCTTTGGAAATGACGATAAAAATTAAATAACCAAACATTTTTTCTTTTGTGTTTTTAGAGTGGGAAGAATAAAATCTGGAGTGGTAAAAATAACATGCTCAATGTCACATCATTAGTTAATTACAGTGCTAAGATTAGAGTCCATAATATCAGTATTTCTTCTTTTAGAAATCAAATGAGAATATAGAATACTTACTAATATTCTTAATGCTATGAAGTTGTTAGAGAAAAGTATGTTAGATTCACTATTTGATGAGAGGGCTTGGAGAAATCTCATAATTGTTTCATTTACTAAGGATATACATTATAGCAATATCTTGCTAAAATAGTAGTATAGAATTCATAAATATATGTAACAATTGAAAGACAGACTAGAATGCATCCATTCATTCATCAGCAGGCCCTTAAAACTTATATGATAAGATATTCTTCATTCTAATAAAACTGCTATCACTTATTAAATATTTAATAAGAGCTGGTCATTGTATGCACATTAAATTTTACTGATTAGGAGCATAAGTATTGAAGTCAATGTTGAGTTCAAATTTTCACCCTAGTGCTTAGGAGTTATAATCTTGGGAAAGTTGCTTAATCTCTAAACCCTAATTTTATTGGATATTAAATGAAAGTAATAATAACATCCACCTCAGTGTTCTTCAATAAGTTACTATAAGATATTAAATGAGCCCTGACTGGTTTGGCTCAGTGGATAGAGCGTCGGCCTGTGGACTCAAGGGTCCCAGGTTCGATTCTGGTCAAGGGCATGTACCTGGGCTGCGGGCACATCCCCAGTAGGGAGTGTGCAGGAGGCAGCTGATCGATGTTTCTCTCTCATCGATGTTTCTAACTCTCTATCACTCTCCCTTCCTCTCTTTAAAAATCAATAAAATATATTTTAAAAGATATTAAATGAAATAAACATCTAAAATACTCAGCTATAGTAATATATGAATATTAATAATTTTGTATTATTATTACATTCATTATTTACATTAGCAGAGCAGGGTGATATGATTACCCTCATTTCACAAATAAAAAATTGAGTTTTAAAGGGTTTAACTAACTAATAAATTTTGAAATATACCTTGCTCTAAAATCTGTTTTTAACAGCCATGCATGATGAATCAATGTTAGAGGTAATGTTTTGAGGTATGGTTACATTTCTTATTCTTTCTTTGTAGTTTTGAGAAAGTCCTTTAGTCAATCCATAATTGTTCATTAAGCTTCAATAATGTTCTCATGCTTTTCTACATAATCAAAGGGATACAAAAGCAGAGTTCATGACCTCTTGAAAGTTACAATTTATCTAAGAAGACAATGTAAAATAAGAACTCAATAAAGAATTAAATCATATGGTCTCATGTCTAAGATTCAGGATTCAGTTATAGAAAGCAAAGGTTGAGCCCGGCCAGCATGGCTCAGTGGTTGAGCGTTGACCTATGAACCGGGAGGTCACAGTTCAATTCCTGGTCAGGGCACATGCCTGGGTTGCGGGCTCGATCCCCAGTGAGGGGTGTGTAGGAGGCAGCCAGTCAATGGTTCTCTCTCATCGTTGATGTTTTTATCTCTCCCTCTCCCTTCCTCTCTGAAATCAATTTAAAAAAGAAAAAAAAAAGAAAGCAGAGGTTGAGGTATATGGACATCATTGGAGAATATGAGGTATATGGACATCATTGGAGAAAGCAGAGGTTGAGGTATATGGACATATGTGTGTGTGTGTGTGTGTGTGTGTGTGTGTGTGTGTGTATACTCTTAGAAAAGAAAGGAAGATATTTTTAGTATAAAAAAACAGAATAAGGAAAGATATCAGAGTGCTCATTGAAAAAATAATTTGGAAATAGATTTGGAAGCCCTAAATTATAGAACTGGAAATGGAAAGAAGTGGGTAAATCAAAGATGTAATTGATAGGAAAATTACATAACAGAATAGAATATGACAGTTAGATAAATAGATATAGGATATGATAGGATAGAATAGAATAGAATAGAATAGCACAGAATAGGACTTAAAAACAGATTTGATAGAAAATGTGAAGACAAGAAACAATAATGGCTTGAAATGTTCTAATCTGGGACATGAGAAAATGTCTTCATATACCAGAGGCAAAAGTAGAGAAACTGAAAAACAGAACTCTTGTGTTGGGGGAAGGAATCATGTAAAGATGATTTTTTAGTTTGCGACTTGCTGTATTTGAGAAGCTGCTGAAATAACTGTTGGTTTTTCTGAAGATAGTTATGAAACAAAGAACATCAGCTCAGGTGACAGCCAAGACCTAAAAAGATAATGTTAAATATTGTGCATGTAATGATAATTAAATACGTAAGATAGGTTTTGTCACTTTGCATAAAGACTGACATCATCTTGAGAAAATATACTGGTTTGGTAGAGATGTCAAAAATAAGAGTAGTCAGCTCAGCCAGCTTGGCTCAGTGATTGATCATCGACCTTTGAACCAGGAGGTCATGGTTCAATTCTCAGTCAGGGCTCATGCCTGGGTTGTGCCCAGTAGGGGGCATACAGGAGGCAGCCAATCAATGATTCTCTCATCATTGATGTTTCTATCTCTCTCTCCCTCTCCCTTCCTCTCTGAAATCAATAAAAATATGTTTTTTAAAAAAATGAGTAGTCAAAAATCCAAGGTGAGCAAATTGCAGGCAGGGAGGAAGATAAACAGAAAAGTAGTTTTACAGAAGCCAAGAAAATGCCACCAGTGTGTGAAGGATGATTCAAATAGGGCTCTATCAAGCTGCTTCCCTCTTGCAGCATCTGCATTCCCCATTCTAAAAACAGAGAGTTATATAACTTTATACATCTTGACTAGATGAGTGTAGGTTTCATGATCCATTGTTAGTGTTTCTGTACTATCTTCTGCAACCTTGATTAATCCTAGGTCTCTGCTATGTGGACACACCTTATATCCTCATTTGTAGAACAGTGAAAATTATACAGTCCTTTAAAAAAGTCACAACAAGGTTTCTTAAAGATATTTAGGTGCTCAACAAATTGTAGTAATATTTATTTTTGTTTTTACTTGAACCAAAAAGAGAGCTGATTGTGGTGATTATCCTGCAAACAGGTTCAAATCAAATACTTAGGTCTGCTTTGGCCTGAAAGATCTTCTATTTCCTATGTCTAAATTTGGAGTAGTATAATCTCAATCTCGATAGTTTTCTATATTTTACATATCAAAAACAATTCCCATTGAAACTCTATGACACTAACATGTCACTGAATGCATGGAGTGCTATGACACTATCTCATATTTTACCATTTATTGTCCAAATACAGAACTGGTTGTAATGCCCTTCTCCATGCGTATGCCTTCAAATATCCTCCTTGTTATTTAAGGTAAATCTTTAAGACTTCCTAGCCAAGGTGAAGATTCAATTATTTTGTACATGGGACCTCCTCACTCAACTGAGTAGTACACTTGCCCTCACTTTGGTATTGCTTAGTACAGAGAGCAATTTTATGCTTAACATATAGGTAGACTCACAACATACATATTATATGCATATATATAATGTGTGTATCAAGTTTCATATAACAATACATTATCAAAAACTAAACGTTATTCTCAATAAAAGTACTAAGTTTATAAAGATATGTGAGTGTAAAGAAAATGGCCTCTGGCAATACAAATTTCCCCAAAACCCTTTTTCTTCATCGCATATTTACTGCAACTAGGCAAATAATTACTTTCTGTATCACAAAAGTGTTTTGAGAAGTATATTCATCTAGTCTTCTATCAAAGATCACAGAGCATGTCAGAACTTTTTTCATCTAATTTTTTTTATTGCTTATGCAATGTTAGGGTCAAACAGAATATGGTAGCTCTTCTCCTTAGAGTATGTGCTGAATTCCAAAATTATGGTCATCTTTATCCCAATGATGTTATAATCAGTTTTAATTATGAAAACAAGATTCTTTAGCCTGTTAAAACAATTTACTTAACTTAGCTAGTAGATGCATAATGAACAATTAGAATAATCATATTTCAAAAGCCCATTTAAGAATAAAGTCAATACTCCTATATAAATAAATTTTTGTTTCTTCAAATTTTCTTATTTTATTTTATTTTATTGTTAATCTTCACCCGAGGATATATTTTCCATTGAGTTTTTTAGAGAGTGGAAGGGAGAGGGAGAGGGAGAGGGAGAGGGAGAGGGAGAGGGAGAGGGAGAGGGAGAGGGAGAGGGAGAGGGAGAGGGAGATGTGAGAGAGACACATCCATTGGTTGCCTCTTGCAAAGGCCCCAACTGAGGCCCAGGATGGAGCCAGCAACCCAAGTGCATGCCCTTGTCTGGGAATGGAATCAAAGGCCCTTTGGTGTACAAGCCAATGCTCTAGCCACTGAGCACCACTGGCCAGGCTTGATATTTAAAATTTCCACAAAAATAAACTTCAGAAATTTTTGCATATTCAAGGTAAACAGATATGGCTTGAGGCCAATTAAAACCAACTCGAAGCATCAACATCAGGATATGTGTGGTTGACTCTCTAACAATCACACACACACCAGGTGCTCAAAAATAATTTGAAAAAGGTAAATGAGAGGAGGCTACTTTTATATAGATATTAAGTTGTTGTATGATAATTTTAGGACTGAATTCTTTTGGAAGGTTGGGTTTTGCTTCCTTCATAAAAATGTGCTAGTACCAGGATGTTAAGTGGAATTGATTTTATAGACAAATTCACTTGTGTTATCTATATAGGTTCCTTTCCCCAAACAGAAACAATAGAATATAAATAGTTTGGCTTCTGAGACTATTTTATTTTAAGGCCAGTTAAAACAGAAATCACATAAAGTTCTGATTATTACTAAGGTTGAATCCCAATAGTTTTCAGATTGACCTTTCTCTGTGTTAAGAGTGAAGTTCAAGTGCACACCTACACTTTCAAAGCTCTGGAGAGAATCAGTTTAGGACATAAAAACTCTAGCTAGCAATCTCTCCTAGTTTTTAATAAAGACTAGAAAATATGAACATGTAAGTCTGTATATATTGGTTTTATCAAAATTTCTTAAAATTTAGAAGAGATTTAATTCTTATTTTATTTCAAGTATCTCTTCAACTCTTTGGTCTCCCATCTACACCCCAAGAAATGATGAAATCTCAGCTTTTCTCTAGGAAGGCAAGTATTTTATCACAGCAAAAGATAACTAAATCTTTAAAAAGTAATAAATTCTTTGCTACAAATACTTTTTTTAATATATTTTATTGATTTTTTTTTTTTACAGAGTTTGAAGGGAGAGGGATAGAGAGTTAGAAACATCGATGAGAGAGAAACATTGATCAGCTGCCTCCTGCACACTCCTACTGGGGATGTGCCTGCAACCAAGGTATATGCCCTTGACTGGAATCAAACCTGGGATCTTTCAGTCCACAGGCCAACACTCTATACACTGAGCCAAACCGGTTAGGCTATAAATACATTTTTAAAATTAAGAAGTAATGTACAAAATTTAGCATAATGACACATAGTTGACTCAATCTTTTTTTTCTCTGATCAGTCTTTTAAAGATATTCTATAGCATATATGAAGCTAGAATTTTGTGTCTGCGTGTGACCAATACTTCTTAAAGAAATCAACAAAAGTTAAAATTGCCTAAGGATGCTTTAGAAAACAGATGGTTATTTTTGAAAGTCGCAAAGCATTTGGTAGAATCACTCTTTTAACTTCTTAATGCCAAAAGTACAAAATTATCATTGTACTTGGAATAAAGAGGAAGGAAGAATGGAAAAACTGCATACAAATTGTGGTTGTCATAATGGACATTTGCTTAAGACAAACAGATAAATACCCACAACCCATAAAATGTGCTCTTCTATTTCTAACTATTGAATGCACGTTTTTGCATTTCTTATCATCTAGGAACTCAGACATTTATCATGCAATCTCCTCTGCAAAGCATTTCATGGGCATTCATCTAACAGCCTCAGCCAGAGAACATTGCCTAACAATAAAGCATTCAGAAACTCTAGTGCATGTTTACAGAATGCTTAACCCACTAGGATGAAAACCAAAATATGGAAACAACTTCCTGTATCATCTATTTCCTCAACTTTGTAGATTTAACTTTATATCACATAGCAGCAAAAATCACTCTGCTCTTCCCAAAACAAATTCAGCTGAAGCTCTTAATCAGCATCTTTGAAAGCCTGAGCAGGGCTTACATATTTATAGATGCGAACATCATAGTTCCCATAGGCTAAACTGGATAAGTCTTGTCAAGGGACTTGGTAGCTATTGCTATATGCAAAGCCAGTAAGGATCTGCTAATGCTGTTATCAAATGCAGTCCTATCAGCACTAAACATTTGGCTTGGCATTTTGATAGTAACATTTTAAAGAAAATAGACAAAATAGGATTCTCCTTTATATGGTAAATAGATAATAAATAAGAAGTTTCTCTTGTTGGTTTAGCAACTTGAAAACTAGCTGAAGTCTGTGACATAAGAAATGTAAGAGATGGCATCCATGATAAATTCTCGAACTGGGTAATGAACACTCTAAATGGATGTTGCTAAATTTGTGCTGTAATTCCAATTGAAGGGCTGTTCATTCATATAACTGTTTCACATGTGATATTTATAGGCCTTGCAGTATTAATAAAGACTTCCCAGCTTTGCATTTTACTAAAACTCTAGCTTATTCCAGTAAGGAAAGTCTTATTCACTACTTACGGAATAAAAGAGTAAAAATCTAGTTAGGGAAGGAGCACTAGGCGGATATAGTGGTGGAAATGGGACTGAAGAAAGAAGAAAACTGTGGCTATCTCTAGACCACAGCAAACCTATCTTTATCCCTCATGACTCTGTGCCTTCCTGTTGACCTTCCACTGCGCCTTTCTAGCTTGTGGCTTTTCTTACTTCTTGCTAAAATTAAGAAAAAAAAGGGGGGGAGGGTGTTGTCTGCTGATTTTTATTTTTTTATTTATTTGTTGTTGTTAATCCTCACCTGAGTATATTTTTTCATTGATCTTTTAGAGAGAGTTGAATAGAGAGGGGAAGACAGAGAGAAACATCGATGTGAGAGAGAGAAACACATCGACTGGTTGCCTCCCTGCACGCGCACAGACCATAGCCTGGGCGGGGGAGGAGCCTGAAACCAAGGTACATGCCCTTGACTGGAATCAAACCCGGGGACCCTTTGGTCCACAGGCCGATGCTGTATCCACTGAGCAAAACCGACTAGGGCATCTGCTGATTTTTAAATCTTTGTCTCACTGATATGTTTATAAAATTTAAATTTAAAAAGTTGGCTGCGGACACAAGAGTTGGCAGAGAAGTTTTTCTGTTTTGCAACTGCTATCTGCCAGCAGGTTGGTGGATGAATGTCCTTATAAGCACCATAACAAGCAAGAAAAGAAGTGCAGAGAGGTTGAGAGACTTGTCCAAGGCACTGGATGAGCACCAGGCAAAGGCACATTTCCACTGGGCTTTTCTGAAGTCACACTTCACCTTCCTCCCACACCACTATCCTCTCCTTTCAAAAGAATGGTACGACCGAAACAAGAATGGCCAGTGTGGTTTTCCTCCTGACCAAAATTTCTGAAGAAACCAAAATCTACAGAGCTACCCTTGACTCCTTCACCTAAAGTACTTCCCTCCCATCCCGACTGTTCTCAATCTTAGCTCAGTATTTCCTTCTTGTCACTTAGGTAAGGTATAATTATCTTTCTGATTACTTACTTATCTGTCTTATACACTAGAATATAATAACCTCCCTGAAGGGGGGAGAGTATCTTGTTTGTTGTACTCACTGTATCTAACTTCAAGCACAGTGCCTCGTACATAGCTGAGTTGCAATAAGTATTTGTTAAATGTGAGAATAGTTAAATTGCTTTATAGTTTACACAGAATAATGAAGCAGAGTTCCTTAGGATATCACTTAGAATCAAATACCCCAAGTGCAAGAATCTTTCAATAGGAATAAAACTTGTGGACTTTAGAACCATAAAGGGCTTACGAAAACCACTTAATTTCAGCATTTTGTGTAATTGATGAAGCACTGAATCCCAGAGAGGTTACTCAGCCTACCCAAAGTCATACACTTAGCCACGGAGCCGAGGCTAGAACCAACTGGGAACTTATCATCTGTATATATTTACATGGACCCCGCATTCCTGAAGAAAGGGTCTAGGGAGATTGATTAATAATGCTGAGAAAAGGCAGAAGTTAGTACCCTGAAACAAAGTTCAAGCTCAGTTTTTCATACAGCTGGATACATTTGATTCCGCTTCCAAATAACACTAATTTACACTAGAAAATATGGTACAATGGATACCACTGATCAATCATGAATTCTGCTTCAGACCTTAATGCACTTTTTAGGATAAAAGACATTTTAACATGCTTTAGCCCTCCACCTCCCCCCGCCCTACCCCCAACACACACACACACACACACACACAATCTGGCATTTCTGAAATAAAATCATTGGGAAGGTAGGGTAGTTTTCCAAATAAAGCCACAGATAGGGACTTCATATCCAACTTTCCAATTTCTGCATCAAATCATAGAAAATATTTTTGTGGCATAAATAAAATAAAAACAGTCTTTTCGCACTTACCTACTAAATATACCATCTTAGGTACATACTAGTATAAGCGATATTCCATCTTCAAATGCAGGCTGCTTGTGAATATATACCAAAGATTATTAATACTATTGTATGTGTATACTTCTGCATAACGAAAGGAAAAGGGGGCAGGAAATGCCCAGACTGGTATCATCTGCAATTCACACCACAGAGCGTAGTGATTACAGCCCATATGGAGTGAAGGTCACCTGCTGCTTCAAGTTCCATGAGGGTGTGGCAAGGTGACCTGCGGAAGTGAAGTGTTGTGTGCTGAGTGGCAGCTCGTTGGGTAGGGGTGATATGAAGAGGATGTACAGAAGCTGCCATGCTGATGGGTGAAAACTAGAGGATCAAACCAACGTTGCTGATTCAAAGTTGTCCTCCCACAATAACAACCAGCACCAAATGAGTCGCTGTGGTAGGGAGCATGCTGTGCTTGGAGACTAATTGCTGCACTTGTTAGCGTGTGCAAGAAGGTGTTTATTTGTTTTACATGTGTTTGGTGCCAAGATATCCTGGGGATTTGGAGCTGAAGTAGAAACAGAATGACAGTGTTTAGAAAACTAAACGCAAAAACAAAAGGGAAAGAGAACTTTTTTTTTTTTCCTGAAAGTGACTTGAACATTAAACGTATGAAAAGCTTGAGGCTCTTATCCTGGGTGATTAATTCTTCAGTCTCCTTCAGATCAACCCATGGGAGCCCACGCTAGAATGGAGTGTGTTAAGTCTGGGATGCTTTGATGTTGTTACTTTCATTTAGATGGTGAATTATTCAAAGCGGGGAGGATCAGCCTAAGAGCTACCAATGGAAATGAAAGGGAATGAACTCCGGGAGAAGAAGGAAGTGAAGCACAAAATGTGGGTGTTCAAACAGTTCCACCTGAATGGCAAAGTTTGGGATATGCACTATGGGGAATTTGCCACACTGTATCTTTCCAGCTTCAGAAATAACTAGATTTTGACTGACATTTTCAAAGGTTTAATGATGGGAATATTTTACTCAACAACCTTGTTATTCTTCTCTCATATTTCATAGGCTTCCCAAGTCTTCCTTTGTACAGAAATTTGCTACTTCAGATCTAAGTCAAAAATACTTCTGGAATATGATTAAAAAGTAAGTTTACCAATGACCATGGTAAGTATTAAAAACAATTATTGTTACTCATTATTTTTCTTCTGATGTGCAGAGACATGTGAGCATTAATCAACTTCCCAGGACAAATCTGACATGTCTACATTTTCCATTTGATTAGCATATTATGTGGATTATTTGTTATTTAAAATCGAGGAATAATTTGAATAATATTCATTATGTATCATATATCATTTTTAATGTACCTGTTTTACATAAACTGTAAAAAAATTAAGCTATTGATTAGATTTTTATTTTTAAATTACAGTTTACTTTCAATAGTACCCACCTCGAATAGTTATTACAATATTATTGACTATATTCCCTATGCTGTACTTTACATCCCTGTGACTATTTTATAACTTAATCCTTTCATTTCTTTCGTCCAGTAATTATATTTTTTAAAGTTCCCTTTATTACCTCAAAAATGTATACAAAATATTTTGCTTGGTTTGATATTCTCTCTCTCTCTCTCTCTCTCTCTCTCTCTCTCTATATATATATATATATATATATATATATATATATATATATATATTTCTCTTTCTCCATCACCCCTTTTCAGGTCTTTAAAATTTTCTCAAAAAGGAGAAAGTGGCAACCTTCATTTTTCACCCAAGAACAATAATGCAAATTACATATACCATAAAACATTTTTCATTTTAATGTCATTTACTTTCTATTTTTTACTACTTCCTGCCACATATAGTGTGAATGGTTCATTAATGTGTAATGAAAAATGTATGTCAAATTGGGATTCATGCAAATCATCAATCCTACACAAAAAGCAAATTTTATATCCATGAAAATCTTACAAGTTTGTCCAGATTAAATTTTTATTTAACTTTGAGACTATACTTACTTGGTCTTAGAAACATTGTCAGGAAGAGGATATAGTTTGTACCCTCTTTAATGAAAAGTAATTTCATCTGGTCTTCTGTATATATAAGAAAATGTGTTTGCAAAATAAATAAATAAATAAAAAGCCTATGGCAAAGAAAAGTCAACTAATTTACTAGGTAAATGAGCCTCTGTCTCTTATTTAATGCAAAACACATTAAGTAAGCCAGCCACATTTTTTAAAAATGTTTTTATTGATTTTACAGGGAGGAAAGGATAGGGAAAGAGAGTTAGAAACATTGATTGGTTGCCTCCTGCATGCCCCACTGAGTATCGAGCCCACAATGCTGGCATGAGGCCTGACTGTGAATTGAACCAGCGACCTCCAGGTGCATGGGATGACACTCAAACAACTGAGCCACACTGGCCGGGTTAGCCACATGTTATTAGCATACCTGTTACCTCATGAAAGTGCTAAAAGAGAAGAGTACCAGAAAAACCAACAGAAGAACTAGTATGTGAAGGTGTGTGTATATGTGTGTGTGTTGTATGATTTACCCTGTAGTTGTAATTCTAATCAAATACACAGGGTTCTCCTTTGTTTTCCGTATTCTCTATTTGCAAATTTATGCTATCTGCACTTTCTTCACCAAGCACTCAATTCCAAGATCAGGGTGTCACTCAGAAAAATGCTTGTCACTGTCTCCCTGGGCAGATCCAGAACTCTGACTCAGAGATTTTGCTTGGGGGAAGAGACTATAAAATAGATGGTTCCTAATGTGTTCCAAAAGAAAAGGCTTTGTTTGTAGCTCAACTTACTCCAAGTAGAAACAAAAAGAGAGCCATAAACAGACATGCCCTACTAAGAATGCTGAAAGTCAAAGACAAGAAAATCTAACAATGCATCACTTAAATGAAACTACAATAAGATTAATAGCTGATATCTCAGGAGAAATCAGAAGGCAATGGTTAACATATTCAATGTTCACAAAATCCAGTCAACTAAGAATCCTATAGCTAGCAAAACTATCATTTCCAAATGAAGGTGACCTGAAGGCTTTTCCATTAAATATCTATGTATTTGCTGCTAGCAGACGTGTCATACAATAAACACTAAAGGAAGTTGTTTAGGCTGAAAGCAAGTAGCCTCAGATAGTAACTTAAATTCACACAAACAAACAAAGAGCACCAATAGGAATAATTATGTAATTATAAAGGATATTACTACTGTGTATTTAAAAAATTTCATCTCTTAACTGATTTAAAAATCAATTGTACAAGATAACATACATATGATGTATTGTTGGATTTATAACATATGGAAATGTAATATATGAGTAATATATTTGTTAATAACACAGAAAATGTAGGAGAGGAGAGATCAAAGATATTATAGGTTAAAGGAATAATTACAAATGTTAAATTAATAATGAACACAATGTATTGTTGAGTTCATATCATTAATAAATGTAATATGTATAACAATAACATCACAAAAATGGGATAAAGTAAACAGAGTTATATAGAAGTAGTATTTTATATTATTACTAGAATTAAGCTAGCACAATCAAAGCTGATTTTGAGTAATTAAAAAATATGTATGGTAAACCCTAGAGCTATCACTAATAAACATAACTCAAAAGAAAATCAATAATAAAGCTAAAATGCTACATCAAAAATATTCACTAGATGCAAAAGAAAGAGAAGAGGAATAAAAGAACAAAAAGAGACATGAGACATTAAAAAAATTAAAACAGGAGACATAATTTATCACAATATTAATAACATTGAATGTGAATGGATTAAGCAAGCCAATCAAAAGATAAAGATCATCAGGCTGGATTAAAAAAACAAGATTCAACTATATGTTATTCATAGGAGCAACACTTTAGACTCAAAGAACAAATAGATTGAAAGTCAATTGATAGGAAAAGATGCATCATGCAAACAGCAACCACATGAAAGCTGGAGTAGCTATACTAATATCAAGCTAATATCAGACTTTTAAAAATGTTATCCTCTGTAATAAAATGGTAATATGCAAATTAACCATCACTCCGCTACATAAGCCACGCCCACCAGCCAATCTGGGCGAGTATGCAAATTAACCCCATCCATGATGGCTACAGCCACAGAGAGCAAGGTTTCCCAGGTAACAGAGTAAGCCAAGCTTTCCATAGCCGTTGCAGGCCTAAGCCTCAAACTACAAAGTTTCAATTATAGAAGGTAAACAAATTCAAACAAATGGCGGCAGAATGGAGCTTGAGAGAGCAGGCCAGGGTTGCCGGCAGCAACAGGGGAAGCAAAGCTTTCTGCACACCCTGGCCGGGCTCACCCACTTAAGGCTACAAAGTTTCAATTGTAGAAGGTGAATTAACTGCCACAGAAATGGCTGCCACCCCGGAGGGAACAGCAGGCCTGGCTCCGCTCCAGGCTACAAAGTTTCAATTGTAGAAGGAAAATAAATTCCAGATACCAGGGCCTCCCCTTGGGTTGCCAGGGGGCATGGCCAGCCTGCAAACCACCACAGGCCCCTCGCTCAGGCCGCCCCACGCCCCATGCCCCAAGGGAACCCCACCCTGATCCGGGACACCTTTCAGGGCAAACCAGCTGGCCCCCACCCCTGTACCAGGCCTCTATCCTATCTAATAAAAGAGTAATATACAGATTGATCATCACTGCAACACACAATATAGCTGCCCCCATGTGGTCAAAGATCCTGCCCCCATGTGGACACAAGATGGCCACCACAAGATGGCCAGCAGGAGAGGGCAGTTGGGAGGCACCCGGCCTACAAGGGAGGGCAGTTGTGAGGAACCAGGCCTGCAAGGGAGGGCACTTGAGAGGGACCAGGCTTGCAAGGGAGGGCAGTTGGAGGTGATCAACCCTGCAGGAGCGGGCAGTTAGGGGTGACCAGGCTGGCAGAGGAGGGAAGTTGGGGGCAAACAGGCTGGCAGGGGAGCAGTTAAGCATCAACCAGGCTGGCAGCAGAGTGGTTAGGGGGTGATCAGGCTGGCAGGCAGAAGCGGTTAGGGGCAATCAGGAAGGCAGGCAGGCAAGCAGTTGGGAGCCAGCAGTCCTGGATTGTGAGAGGGATGTCCGACTGCCCATTTAGGCCCGATCCCAACAGGATCGGGCCTAAACGGGCAGTTGGACATCTCTCCAGGAGTCCCAGATTGGAGAGGGTACAGGCTGGGCTGAGGGACAACCCCCTGCCGTGCACGAATTTCGTGCACCGGGCTTCTAGTTAGAGATAAAGAGCAACATTTTATAACAATAAAAAACTCAGTCTACCAGGAATATGTAACAATTTAAATGTATGTGCACCTAATAACAGAGCAACAAAAACATGTAAGAAAAAATTTGACAGAAATGAAAGGAGAAATAGACAATTCAAAAATAATAGTTGAAGTCTTGGCCAGTGTTGCTCAGTGGTGAGAGAGTTGGCCCTTGCACCATAGGGTCATGAGTTCGATTCTTGGTCAAGGGCATGTACCTGGGTTGCAGGTTCTCTCCTAGCCCCTAGTTGGGGTGAATCAGAAGAGGTAAACAGTCAATGTATTTCTCTCACATCAATGTTTCTCATTCTCTCTCTCTCTCTCTCTCTCTCTCTCTCTCTCTCTCTCTCTCTCCCACGTCTCTCCTTCCTACGTTCTCTCTCTCTCTCTCTGAATAGCAATGATTGGGCTGGACCATACTTCTCTAGCATAATCTAGTCCTCAAATCAAGACTTCCTAAATAACCTATGAAGTGAGCTTAAAAATCAAAATGTCAAACAGCTTCAATTGGTAATCATAAGCTTTGCACAAATATTCCTGGTCTCATGCTTCTAGGTCAAACATATGATTGTACTGTCCTTCCCCCTGCTTGAAGTTAAGCATAGTAATAAGTTGCTTGTGCCAATGAAATGTGAGTAAAGATGATGCCTATTACTTCCAGGCAGAGGAGTTTATAAGCCAGCATATGATTCACCATATTTTTCCCCTCTACTACCAAAGCCAATAACACTCCATCCTACTTCAGTCAGACTGCAACTAATTCATTTAATTAGTCCTTCTCAAATCAAAAGAGATCTAAATAAATATGTGCTTCATCTCTTTTTCATCAATTCTAAAATACACATTTTTTTCACAGTTTAACTTCTCTAAAATGTCACAGTTTAACTGGCAGCACTCTTTTCTGAGTAGTACACAAAATAATAGTGTGTCTTAAAATTGATAAAATCATAGACTTGATGGAAACTGGTATATTCTACATTTTTTCTTTATTCGTATAATATGTCAAAGCCATTGAGATGACATTTTTATAGAGTTTTAATAATGTGAATAAAAGTTTGTGATATAATAACATCTGGGGGGAAAATCAGAATACAAAAGTAACGAGTGGTAGGTATGTCAATCATGTAAAACTATGGTCATGTTATATTAAAACACTGTGGCACTAGTACAGAAAGAGACAGCTCAATGGGACAAAATCCAGAAACAGGTGTGCTTGGGAATTCACCTTTCAAGAAGGTGACATTTCACATCAAAATGGAAGTGAATTTTAATTAATGGTGTTAAAACTAATGTGTAGCAATTTGGGGGGAAATATCATAAGAGCTCTATCTCACACCATACATCAAAATAAACTCTAAATATATTAGAAAGATTTAAATGTATGCAATGCTAAAGGTACTAGAATAAATGCAGGTATGCATTTACAAATTTTCAAGGTGAGGAAAGCATTTATAAGCATGAAATCAAGGACATAAACACAAAGGTACATTTGACTACATAATTTTTAAAATTTTGTATTAAATAAAGTGGTAGGATTAAAAGGCAAAGTTAACTGAGAAAAAATTTACAACACATATGAAACACAAATAGTGTGCGCATTGCAGGAAATGTGTACACACAGATATATATTTTAAAAAGAGGGAGATCTGATTAAAATTAGCTCAATGAAACCAAATATATCTCCCATTTTAAAAAACATTAAACGCTGTAACTTACTGAAAAATAGAAAATTTTCAGATTGAACTATATATTCAAACAGAATTTTGTGTTGCATGCATAAATAATGCTAAAACAAAGTGATTCTTAAAGTTTGAAAATAATAGTAAAAGGCATGCTATACAATGAAAAAAAAAAATGGGGAGTATGATAATACTATCAAGTGAATCAGAAGAGGTAGAATTTAAGCCAATGCAGTAGAAGTCAAATAAAGTCACAAAGGCACTTTATAAGTCCAAAGGGTACAAATCACAATGAATATATTAGCGTCATTAATATCTATACATTTCATAATATGACAATCTTTTAAAACACAAAATGATACAGAAGATACAAGCAAAAATTATAATATATTAGTAGTAGGATATTATTAGGCCACAAACCACAAACACAACAAATATTTAAAAATAGAAAGAATAAGACAACATTGTCTGATCGAAACATAGAAATGTGAAAAAATAACTTTAAAATCAGAAACAAAACATCCTTCTCATCGGTAAATCTAAAACATGAAACTCACAAATCTTGTGTCAAAAGTGTAAATATATATAGTATTTGATGTTTTATTGATAATTGCATATTGACTATTACATATTATTGATTTATTTGTATTTTAGTAATATTTAATTTTATATTTATTTTATTTTACTATCTTAATATTTTCTATTTGTTAATAATTATAGGTAATATATATAACAAACCACTAGAATAAAACCTAGGACATTCATTTTATTGTTTTGAAGTAGTTAAGAGCTTTCTAATTTGTACTCAAAGTTCAGAACCAAAGAATACAAGATTAATGTACTTTATTATATGAAAATTATAATTAAACAAAACCCCATGCAGAAAAAATTACCCTATGTAAAATCAAATGACGGAAGAAAAACTTATATCCCAGAAATTAAATATTGATTTCCCTAACAGAAAGAGTTGCTAAGAAAGTTGATAAGAGAATAGCAACCCAATAGAAAATGAGCACAGTATAGGCTATTCCCAGAAAAACAAATAAGGAACTTCGCATCTGAAAAGGTTTAATTTTATCATAAGAGAAATGCTACATTAAAACTACATTGATATTATTTTTATCTAGAAAACCCAAATATTTTTACCTATTAAAAACCAAAACATCTCTGACACACTGTAATAATGATACTCATAAATTACTGCTGAGACCACAAATTAGGTTAACCTATTGACACCAATTTGGCAAGATCTTTCAAAATGATAAATTACCTGAATTCAATTTTACAGACTTTATTCTACAGATATAATTGTGTACACAAGCAAAATTATATATATTCAGAATTATCCATTTCGATATTGTTTGCAATTGCATAAAATTAGTGACTACACAGATGGCCTTTGATGGTAGAGCATTTAAATTGCTACATTCATCACTGAAATATTATTTAAAGTGAGGAGAGAAGACAAGGAATTTCTTTGAGTTTAACATAGAAAATCTCTAATATACATTTTTTAAATATATTTCTATTGATTTCAGAGAGAAAGGGAGAGGGAGAGAGAGATAGAAACATCAATAATGAGAGAGAATCATGGATCGGCTGCCTCTTGAACACCCCACCCTGGAAATCGAGCCCACAACTTGGGCATGTGCCCTGATTAGGAATCCATCCTCCTGGTTCATAGGTCAATGCTCAACCACTGAACCACACCAGCTGGACTAATATACATTTTTAAATGAGAAAAAAAAAAGCAAGGTGCTACCTTTTGAATCACATGCCTATTTTTTTATATTTGCATAAAGAAACTATAAGTATACTGAGAAAATTAATAAAAGAAAAGAAATTAAGACAGTTTTGTTTTATTGCATGTTTTTGTTTGTTGTTTGATTTTAAAAAATAAATATATTTCAATATGGGCGGAAAAACCCCTCAATTGCTTGTTTACATATTTCACTGAGCTACAATGGTTGTCAGTGTTAAATAGTCTTTATATCCCAAGCTGCTTTTTTTGTTTGTTTGTTTTTGTTTTTTGGTGGTTTTTTTTGGCTATTTTTCTTTTGTCTGACCCTGTGCTTATAATTTTCATAGGATTACACAGCTCTCTCTACGGAAAGTAAATGTCATAATTTTTCCTTTTGGTCTTCAGATTTTAGAAAGCAACATCTCCATCTCAAAGGCCTAGCAGTGATCAAAGCTATCAATCCTACATGTCTGCTGACGTGCACAGAGGTCTCAGCCAGGAAGTTAATCTTAAATGGCTCTGCATTTGAAGAAGGAACAGGCACATTTCAGAAAAAGTCCAGGACATGGTTTTATGTTTTTGACATTAGCCCACCAGGTCTGCCTGTCAGGCATACTGCCTGCGACAATGTTTTACCGAGTTCTGACATTTCTCCGTGATTTCATCGGTCCTGCCTCTGGAGAGCCCAATGAAAGCTGTTCAACTAGAACTTGAGGCAATGACAGTAGCCAGCCTCGGGCAATTCCTGCTCTTGGAATGTTAAAGGTCAGCGGTAAAATTTACAACATATTGTTATCTAACATTAGCACTCCCACTGATGTGTTCTCAAAAAATTTCCTCTTTGATGTGTCTGAATCAAAGTTTGTTTCATGATCTGGGTTCTTAAATGTGTCCCTGTATAGGGAGCTCAACACAGCAGTCAATTCACTGGAATACTTATGCAGATACATCCACAAGTTGTGAATTAGTTGGTCATTTGGTTCTGAGCACAGGCGACCTGCCAGATTCTGAAGAAAAGATTATTTTTGCTGTGACTCTAATTATAACTGATTTGGTGGTCTTTGCCCTACTTGCTCACACATGGCATTTTATAAATAAATGCGTTATGTGAAGAGAACACCATCACACACACCATTCGCACACCCATGTATTTTCAGAAGCATTAAAAACAGAAGTAGCAGAGCACACACAATCTCTCAAACTCTTGTTTATCTCACAGAGGTGGCTGTGCTTAGGCCAGGGGCAGCTATATGCATGTAACACGCCAAAGCTGAAGGAAGGAATCTGACTCCATAATCCTCTACATCGCGGGAAGGGGACAAAAGAGGACTGCAGGCAACATACAGGCTACCAAAATCCAATAGTGCTCTCCTGGTGAGGAAATGATTGGGAAGGGGAGGGGTTCAGCCTGGAGTATCAGCCTGTTCTTCTCTTAACCTAATCAAACCTGCTGAGCCAGCTTCTTGTTGAATGACCAGACAGATGGTAAGAAATGTGCTTCCATGGCTATGCAGGGCCATTTTCTCTCCTGGAAACTCCTGGAGCATATTAACTGTATGGCATGTAGCAAAGCACTGTGTAGGCAAAGTGGTGAGAACTGTGGACATCTAGTTCAGGGCCTAGCCTTTCTGTGCTGTCCACCTCCCTTACTCCCATGGCCCTTCTGTATTTCCCCCATGAAGCCCTACTTTCAAAAAGGGCTGGAAATATGCTTTGCCCCTGCTCGGCACAACGCCACAGACAGCACAGACATCCAATAAATGCTTACTATTGGTTATGAAGAAAGCGCTTACATATACAAAGCCTACGTGATACAGTGCTCTCTTCAATCACCTTTCTGTTCATGGGATTGCTCAAATTTGAAAATTTAAAAATAAAATAATTCAATCTGGACACCATTTAAAAATGGAGAGGTAGCAGATGACAACTTGGTTACCTGGAGGAATTTTTATGCCAATGGTAATAATATTTGCATATAGATGGAATAATAATAATGCATACTATCTCTTTTGCTTTTACTTATGTTAGGAAATAGTCACTTTATGTAAATTAGTGGATCAGTCTGCTCAGGGAATTGGTTCTCTATAAATATAAATATTTTATAGTCTTTACCTAATTCAATTTTACAAGAAATGGAGAAAAATGAAGAAAAATGGGCTGGGGTGCTTTCCTTTTAGTTAAAGCAGCTCATGGTAACAACAAAAATGTGTTTGCTTTCTAGACAGTAATTTGGTGTTTTATTATCACTTGCCAATCTGACAAAACAGTTGGGCAAGCTGGCTCCACTTTAGCACATTTATTGCATTATTCAGCAAGAAAACAGAACTTCCTCTGCAGGCAAACTGTTGTATCCATGTATTTTCTTCAACAAGATATTTAATTTGAACCTGTTTTAAAATATAATCTAAATATCAAAATGCAATTTTAAAATATATAATATAATGTATATATATATATATATATATGCCCACCAAATTGTAAAATTATATTTATATTACATATGCATATACTCACATACTAGTAAACACACATGCACATGCATATGTATAGTATATGTATATGTGTATATATACATATATATATGCTCACACATATTTGTCAACATATATGTGAGAGAAAACATGGAAGAATATAAACTAGTTTTTTAATTAGACTGACCTAGGATTAAGTTTGAGCTTTATACCCCACACTAGTTAGGACAAATTGGAAGAATTAATTAACCTTTCTCAGGCTTGTTTGCTCATTTACAAAATTGATGTAAGTATTCTCCTCAAGATATTTGAGAAGATTAATGCAATATAATGAAATGTCTAATATAAAGTGCCCAGCACAGGTCAGCATGGCATCTGCCTGGGGCACCAATCTATAAAAAGAGTTAACACGTCACTGTTCCTAGTATACATTGGAAATATGGTACAAGTTAAATTGAGTTCCCAGAAAAAAAGGTTCCTTGTGTAACTGGACATTTGTGCAATTCCAATTCCCACAGAAGTAGACAGCACCCTCAAGTGGAAAATTTAAAAATCACTGCTTATAGAGCCAATGCATTCTGAGTAAGGTGTACATAGCATAGCACAAGTATAGGGACATTCCAGGCTAAAGACTCTATGGCTGAGGTTGCCTCCACCATTGGATCTGAAAATCTGAAGCATAGGATTGTGTCATAAAGTGCTTTCTTCTAAGAACAAATGAGTTGTTTTGTCATCTAAATTTTAACTCTTTAAAAAATCACGTTTCATTTTCAGTCTTAATGCCCCTCGCTATTGAAGTGAGGTAGAAGTATTATTTCCTACTTTTAATCTACCTACCTCCCTACCCAACAACTTATGAGCTAAGTATTAGTATTAGTATGGTCCCAATTGTCAGACGAGGAGACTGGGACATTAAAAAGTCAGTTATGTCACGCAAGATCAAACAGGAAGGAGCAAAATCAAGAGTTAAACCGTAAGACCTTGTTTTTAGCTTTGATGTCACCCAATAAATTTTGCAGGGCAGAAAATCAGAAAAGAAAATTGGAGAAAGAACAAAAGCCCCGGAGGAATAGGAAATGTTTTGCTAACAGAAAAGACAGATAAAACAAAGTTCAAGCATAGTCTAAATAAAATTTGAAGCTTCCACTCGTCTGTCCAAGTGAGGCATCCCTTTCTGTAGAGTACGCATGACCAATGCAGTGCAACAAAAGTTCAACGCCGTGGTAATTAGTCTGTGGAATGAATCCCTTATTTAGAACATAAATATTCCATTTTTATCGACAGGAAACAAGTTTCTAACTGCCAAAATTAAATAAATTCTAAATATATATTTTAAAACATTAAATTTAAAAGACTCCATATTAATAGCCTAACTGTGCACTAAAATTCCTGTCTAGGGGCTGGCACACTTGAGGTGTTTAGTAAATGTTAATTTCCTGCCACCTACTTTTTTTCTCTAAGGTAATTTCTGTATTTATCTATATAGTCCAGAATACTGTTTTGTGCATGTTGCTTAGTGAATTAAAAAATCAATTAACACTTATGCATGAATTAAGAACCTCTTTCTGATTGCTTAGTTCCTAAACTCCTGGGAAAAATTTTTTTATGCTGACAGCTCCCTTTTGCTATGGGAAAGAAAGACTGGGGATAAATATTTCTTGGTTGTTTAGATCCATTACCAGAGAAACAGTGGGACTAGAATAAACACAAAAGTAGTTTCATCACTTCAGCCATGAACTTGGCCAACAGAATTTAAATTAGTACAATCTAATGATGATCCTAATCACTCTCATATATCAGACAGAATATTTTTGTATTGGATAAATGAAGTATTTTCCTCTTCGTTGTTTTTAAAAAGTTTTAAAGCCCGGAAAATAAAAAAGGATAATGCAATGTACCTACACTTCTCGAATTAAGTAAAATTGACATTTTGTCATATTTCTTAGGATGTTTTAAGAAATAAAACATTTGAGATTATGTTCAAGAACCTATTTTACACTCCCCACTTCCATTCCTCTCCATTCCTACTCAGAAGTAATTCACATGATTTCTTTACTATAGCTAATCCATATGTTTGTATTTTTATTACATATCTATCCATAAACAATACATAGCATGTTCTGTATTTTTAGTATAATTTTCATGAATGGAATTATAGTACACATAATCCTTTCTTTTTTAAATTCAGTATTTTGTCTTGAGATTTATCCATGCTGATCCATAAAGATTCAACTAGTTTCACTTTAACTGTTGTAAAATGGTTTACATCATCTATTGGTTATTTGGTCAACTTCACTGATTCATAGTATTTATATGTCCTGGACAGTTATCCTCTGTGTGTTACATATGTAGTTTGTTATGTGTATTTGGTAATTTTGTGTATTATTGTTCCAAAAAATTAATTTTGCTATAGTTCCACCCATCTGTCTTTTTGGGAAGTATGTTTTTGAGATCTTGGTAAAGAAATATTTCATACTCTTTAGATATAAAGATAATCTCATATGATCTTGTATTTATTTCTAAGTTTTGTTTCCTACATATGGGCCTGTATTCTATCTGGGATTTATTTTTGCAGTGAGGTTGTACCAGATATGTTCTTTTAGACCTCCAGATCAACTCTCCCACTTCTCAACTACTCTCTGTGTCCCCAGAGGTGGATCAATATGGACACCTTAGCCAGCTCCCCTTCCCTCTGGCTTCTAGTTGGGTTTACTCAGTGAGTCTCAGCAGAAAATCTGAGGGATGGAGGAAAGTAAGTTCATGACTCTATGCAAGGAGTGGGACATCTGAAGAAAAATGACTTAAAATGTATATCAACACATCTCATGGTTTAGAAGTTGTAAATTTCATTATTATTCTTTGGTGATGACCTTTAGGTTTTCAACTTGCATACTTAAGTAAATATTTTTTTCTGATAAACTCTAAAATTATTCCAACATCTCTGCCTGCCCCCCCACAGAAGAGACAAGAATGTTAACCAGCTTTAACTACCTACAAATACCCAATAATACTTTCCATGTTGTCTACCCTATATTCCCATAAATTTCTATTTTTAAAAAGTAGACACACAGTAGTTAATAACATTTACTGACATATTTAAACTGCTTCATTGTTTGTTTTCTCTTTCTTCCCACTACTGCATAACTAAAAATATCTTAGCTATTATTGCTTCTATACAATTTCTTCAATTCTCTGTTCCTAGAACATATGTTGGAGCCTCTCAATCTATTTCCCATCATCATTTTAAATACCCACTTATCTTTTTCAACTCTTTATCTCTTTGTGCTAGGCTACAGATGAACTTCTCAGTATAATTTTCCAATTAGCTAATTATTTTCCAACATTTTTTATTCCTTAGATTTTAAAACAGTTCTTTACCATATCCATCTGTTTTTCAGAAATACATATCAGTCTGAATTTGTTTCATAAATTAATTTCCTTTTAACTACTACTTCTACTTTTATACCTTTGAAGTTCTTAAATGTTTATTTTAAAGTCATCCCCAAATTGTTCTGTAATTTGAATTTCATGGACATATGCTCATGTCCCTACTATTTCTTGCAATGGCTGTCTTGGAAGTAGATTTTCTCATGTGTATTAAAATTTTCATTTGCATGCCTATCTTTAGTAGTAGTTCACTTTTCCCCCTTTCTTATTCTCTGTGTTCACACTTTCCTATCTAGCAGTTTTTTTCTTGTCTACATGGCTCCCCTCAAGACCCCCATGCTCAGTGGTTGAGCGTTGACCTATGAATCAGGAGGTCATGATTCATTTCCCAGTCAGGGCACATGCCCAGGTTGCAGGCTCAATCTCTAGTGTGCGGCTTGCAGGAGGCAGCTGATCAATGATTCTCTCTCATCATTGATCTTTCTCTCTCTCTCTCCCTTCCTCTATGAAATCAATAAAAATATTTTTTAATTTTTTTAAAAAAGGCCTCTAGTCCGTGACCATGCATTATATTGGCACCTTAAGCCTCCCTTTTCACATTAGTATAAAAGTGATATCAATGGCCATAATAGAGCATGATCCAGATTCTGATTACATAATTGTTTTCTCTTTTCTATCATCTCATCCAAGATACAACTTTAGGCAATTGTGGCAACTGTTTTCAGCCTTCTTTCCTTGGCAGAGAACCCCAGCCACATACTACAAGTTTCATTCATCAATGTTTTTTTCCAACTACCCAGGAACAGAAGGCAATGTGTGTTGACATTAGTCCAAAGTAGTCAAGTTCCTATGGCCTTTGACCATTTGGGTTCCTCAAGAGCAAGAGACATGTACCTTTACCCTTTTGTTTAGTTACTGTTCTATTTTTTGCCTATAGAAATATTTACCCTGTTTTTGAGCTATGTCTTTTTAATTTTTAAATAAATATATTTGTGTCTATCCCTACTATGTATATTCAACAGGAAGGGTAAATTGGTTTAAATTGTGTATTCACAGCTGCTTATTGACATGCTATTTTGTTGTTGTTGTTGTTGTTATTGTTAATCCTTGTCCGAGGATATTTTTCCATTGATTTTTAGGGCGAGTGGAAGAGAGAGGGAGAGACAGAGAGAAACATCGATGTGAGAGACATTGGTTGGTTGCCTCCTGCATAAGCCCAAACCAGGACCCAGGCTGGGGAGGAGCCTGCAACCAAGGTATGTGCCCTTGACTGGAATCAAACTCTGGACCCTTTGGTCCGCAGGCCGACACTCTATCCACTGAGCCAAATCAGCTAGGGCTTGACATGCTATTTTTAATCAAAATTATCCTAATGCAATAAAAGCAATAGTGTGTTCCATCCATAGACACATATGTAATACCTTAATCAATAAAGAAATTTTTTTAAAAAAGAAATAACCATAGGTTTTTACATTTATCTATAAGATAAAGACTAGAAGGCCTAAAAATGATTACTTTGTTTATCCTAGTATTTTTATAAAGTGTTAAAATGTATGTTAGAAAATACAAATTTTCAAATTAAAGTATCAATGAATTATAAATTATGGAAAATAATACATTAACAAATTATCTAGTTGAGTTTAAAATTTTGAAATACAATAACAAAAACTCATATTTTCGTCACCAAATCATACTATTCCAGACTCTTTAATTTACATTAGTAAATTATTTAATTTAAATTACTATTGTTTTCTACATGCAAGGTAAGTTGTATGTGTGTGTGTGTTGCCAAAACAGTAAGACAAAAAACACAGTTATAGCTGGCAACTTTAATACCCTACTCTAAGCAATTCATAGAACTACTAAACAAAAAATTAGCAAAGATATAGAAGTACTAGAAAACACAACCAACCAATAGTATTTAGTTGACAGAATAGAACACACCACTAAACCTCACAGAACACACATTATTTTAAAGCACTGATGGATGTACCCGAATACTAAAAAACATGAACATTTGAAAAAACAAACACCAACATAGAGCTGAAGCAGTTGCCACAATATTTTGACCTACAGAGCTCTTTGGCATTAACCAATCATTGTGTATCTAGGAATGAAATAAATTAGGAAACCACTTAAGGTCATACTAGATTTGTGCAATTAGAAAGGTTCTAAATCTGACAAAACTCTTTCTTGAATTACCGTAATAGTTATGGCACCTCAACAAATTCCTACACTTGAACCTGTTTATAGATGCAGAGGCTCTTATAAAAATTGAGGATGGGTCCCCTTGATTATGGATCATGTTATACTTCTAATGATTTTAACAATAAACCTTCCTCCTGAATTTCCCCAAAAGAGCCTGAGCCAATTCACCAGGTGACTGTATATTGGTAAAAGAGACATAATCACATTTTTCAGGGTTTAGTGGATAATGGCTATCCCCTGGGAACCTAAACCGCCACTATGATCCACCAGGTTGGATAAGGTTTAAAAGAGGAATGAAGTCTAATCATCAATGGCATTTTGGTTCAGGTCTATCTCATAGTGAGCCAAATGGGTGCCCAAAATTACCCCCCATGTTTATTTTCTCAACTCTGGCAAGCATAGTTGGAAGAGACATACCTTGCAACAAGTAGAATCTTCACATTGGATCTCACTTATAGATTGAGGATGATTCCAACAGGGTGTCAAATGGAGATCTGTAGAACTTCTACTCCCTATAAAAGTAGTGAAACAAAAGCAATATAAAATTCCTGAAGACTGCCAAGGTTCATGTCACCATCAAGGACTGAAAGGGTCCTACCACATCTATTGGGCTTGTAGATAGGCAGATGGATCTTGATGAACAAAAGTGTACTATCATAAACTTAATTAGATGGTAACTATAATGTAATTGTATTTCCAGATATGGTCACTTTATTGAAACAAATCAACACTACCCTTTTATTCTAGTTTGAGACTGTTAATCTCAAAAATCCTTTTTCCCTGTACTTGTTAGTAAGGGCCACCAAAAATAGTAATATGGGTTTGGATTCCTTCTTAGGACTCTATAAACGCTCTAGTTAACTTCTATACTTTAGTCTGCTGGCAACTTGTTTGCTTCTCTAATCTATAGGACATCAAGCAAGCTCACTGCAAAGATGATATGCTGATTGGCTAGTGAGCAGAAAAGATCAAGTACATTGGATATCTTGCTAAGATATATGCATGTCAGGGAATGAAAGAATAAGCACCATAATAATTCAGGAATATGTCATATCTGTGAAATTCCTAGCGATCAATGGTCTAGTGCATTTTGAAATCTCTCTTATCAAATGGCGAATGTGTCTCCATCTGGCACCTGCTATCTCTAAGAAGTAGGTGTCTGTATTTTGGTTGCAATAGATACAGATTTGGACATCTTACTTCAACCTACATATCAAATAACCCAATTAGCTGTCAACTTTGGAACTAGATCTAGAGGAGGTTCTACAATAAAAATTGGCTGCCATTCAACCTGTCTACCACTTATGTCATGTGATTTCATATATCCAACGGTGCTTGAGTGTGTATGGCAGTTGGGAATCCTAATGGAAAACTATGGCAGACTCCTAAAGGTAGGTTCCAGTATACCTCTTGGACTTTGGGAAAGAGTTTACTTTCTCTGAAAATTATTCTCATTTGATAAAAAGCTTCTGCCTTGTTCCTGGGTCCCAATAGAGTCCTAACATTTAATAGTTAGGACTCTATTAAATAATCATGTGATCTTAAATACTCATAATGAATAGGACGTTGTCTGACCCACCAAGCCCTCCATAGCAGTATTCGGTAAAGTGGAGGTGATAGATAGGTTCTTCTCCACAAGTTTTGAAGTCACAAATAAGTTTCATGAAAAGTGGTTCAAATATATCTATAGCTCCTACCTCTGCCACATTGCCTCCTCTCCCCAACCTCTCTCTCTCTCTCTCTCTCTCTCTCTCTGTGTGTGTGTGTGTGTGTGTGTGTGTGTGTGTGTGTGTGTGTGAGTTGTCTGTAACAGCAGAATGAGGAAGAACAATTTGGTCTTTGTTCACAGACAATTCCACATACCATTCTGGCACTTCCTGAAGTACACAGTTGCAGCACTTCAGGTGTAGCCCTGGAGGATCATGGTGAATAAAACCTTTCTAATGGGAGGAACTTCAAGCTGTGCACCTGGTTATTCATTTTTCCTGGTAGGAGATATGGATAGAGGTACATAACTAAGATGAGTCATGAGCAGTGGCTAATTTTGAATGGATGGTCAGCAACTTGGTAGAAACATGACTTAGAGAAGAGGTAAGTGGTAAGAAATATGAGAATATTTTTGTTCCATGTAAATGCTCACTAAATAACAACGTTATAACAGCAGATCTTAATAAACATATGTACAAAGTTATCCATTCTTTTACTATTCATTTATACCCATAATTGCTCAATTGGCTCATGAAGACAATGATTATGAAAGCAAAAGTGGAACTCATGCATGGGCTTAGTAATATGGATTTTCATTCACAAAAGCCAATTTGGCAATAGCCACGACTGAGTACCCAACCTGCCAAGAGCAAATTTCAAAACTGAGCCCCTGAAATTGCACCATTGCCTAGGGGAACCAGCTACCCACCCACCTGGTAGCAGGTTGATTATATTGGGTCACTTCCATCATTGAAGGACCAGCTCTTTTTTCTCACTGGAAAATTCATTTATGCTGGATATAGTTTTGCCTTTCCTACAGTCAGTGCTTCTGCTAAAACCACCATCTGTGGGCTATAGAAAGCTTTAGTCACCATCATAGTATTCCATACAACACTATTTCTAACAAAGAAACTCATTTTATAGCAAATGAAGTACAACATTGGGCTCAAACTCATGGAATTCTCTGGTATCATTATGTTTCCCTCATCCTCAAACAGCTGGCCTAATAAAATTATGGAATGGCCTTTGGAAGACTCACTTATGATACCAGCTGGTGACAGCATTTTATGGGATTGGAATAATGTCCTCCTGAATGTAAGATAGGCTTTGAATCAGCTTTAAACATGTAATGATGTTTCTCCTATACTCAGAATTCAGGAGTCCAGGAATCACAGAATAAATGCAGAAATAGCTCCTCACCTATTACTGCTAATGAATCCCTAGCAATATTTTTGTTTCCTTTTGCTACAACTTTTGGATTGTTTATTTGTTTGTTTGTTTGTTTGTTTGTTTTTGGTTTAGAAGTCTTACTTCCCAAAGAAGAAATTATTCCACCAGGGAATACAACATTGTACTGGAAACTGAGATTACCATTGGCTACTTTGGGCATCTCATGCCACGAAACAAGAGGAAAGAGGGTAGAGAAAGTATTTTCAGTATGTAGGAGATCCTCCAGAATGTCACCTAGTCTTCCTATGTTTTTTGGTAAAAGTTAATGGAAAGCTACAAAAAAAAAAAAAAAAGGACTGTAATGACAGAAACTCTTCATGAATGAAGATTTTAGTGACCCCATGAAGTAAGGAACTACAATTAACATAGACACTGGCTGGGGCAAAAAGTGTATGAAATAAAGAAGTGGAAAATGGAAGTTATAAATACCATCTATGATCCCATGACCAGTTCCAAATATGAGGTCACTAGTAAATAAAACATCATATCTTCCTTGCTTCTAAGTATGTGTTTGTATACACCAATTTTCTCTCTCACTCACTTCCTTACTCTAACATAAGATTTATTAATAGTGGTCAACTATGTCTCAGAATTAAAGTTCTAGGATATTCAAAGCAGGACTTGACTCCGCTAGGAGAAGAATGAATGTTCCTCGAAGACAGACAAGTCACTTTGAATATCCTCTTTAGGAAAGAGGTTAAGCATGTTGTTTGTTGTACAAAGAATACTTGCATCAATTTTAGGTGAAAGAATGATTTATTTTTTTTTGCCTTTAGTAGGAAGCAAATATAGCTACTATGAGTGAGTATGAATGCCAAGTTGACAAAGGCTGCTCTGGACTGCAGACCTCGCTGACCAGTAGTGGGGGCAGACCCACCACCAGGTGCTTGCTTGCAAACCCACCGTTAGTAGCTCTGCAGAGCCACTAGCTTCTCTAGACTCCCTTCACAACTGCCTCCCTGGAACTATTTGAATGACTGGACATGTTGAGTTTCACAGATTTCCTGTGAGTTCTCATTTCTTCCCACTTGTCTAACCATACCAATACTTTGGAAGATCACTTCATGACTCTGCTCTGATCTGTCAATTTCCCTCTTATAGACTTTCATTTCCCAGCTCCCTCTATGTTTATGTTAGGTCAACTTTCTATAACAACTCCCTTATTTCCATATATACTCAAAGAGACTGTTTTCCTGACTGAATCCTGACGGGTAAGTGTAAGTGAACACAAAACTGGGTTCACATAGTCCTTAAAAGAACCCAAGTAACGTACAATAGTGTGCTATAAACATGTGGTTCACCTATGAAATGAACAACCAAATGAGAAGACTAGAACTAAGACTGTATATTTCTCTGGTGATACCTGCCTTTTGGATTCCAAGTCCGCTAGAAGCAGATTAAATGTAATTACAGTACCCTTGTTGAGAGACTGCCACGAAAACAATATCTTACTACAGAGTAATCACAACAAGAGTAATTTATTTAGCACTCAGTATATAAGCATTACTGTATTATGCAGTTTACTTGGTTTATCTTAAGAAACAAATGCCCAAGAGTTTAAGTAACCTGCCCAAGTTGTACAGCTAAAGTCTATCCTAGGTCTCCTCAATTTTGAAGCAATGCTCCCTCTAGGGAGACATATTTGCATATGCTTTATGAAAAATATTTTAAAGTTTATCTTCAGTGTCCTTCCAGGTCTTTTTTGAGCCCTCCTCTTCTTCCTTATGCCATGGATACCTACTGACCTCATACTAACCTCTACCACTCTGAACCCCTTGTAAATCATACACTGTTCTCTCTTCCTTTTTCATATGCTCCCAAGAGACTATCATATAGGAAAACTTTTGATGAACAAAATTGCAATGTGTTTTATTGACAAACTAGGGACCCAGTGCATGAATTTGTGCACGTTGAAAGGAACTGTGGGCTGTGAGGCTGCGATGGGCACAGGGGCAGGTCTTGGCCCATCCTCCATGCCGCTACCCAGCCCCTCCCACCGTGGCCCCCAGTCTCCTATCTGCCAGCAGCCCCGCTCCCACTGGTGTTGCTACCACGCGCTGACGGCGCTGGCCCCACTTATACCTGCTGACGGCACAGAGCGATTGGGGCCAGCACCAGCAGCGGGTGCAAGCAGGGCCGGTGCCATCAGCAGGTGTGAGTGGCAGCTGCTGCCCTGATCACTCCTCAGGAGCAGGGGGAGATGGAGAAGCCCTCAGGGACAATCGGGGCTGGCAGCCATCGCTCACATCCACTGTTGGCGCCAAGCGATCAGGACTAGCACTGGGTGCCAGCAGTGGGTGCAAGTGGCAGCTCTGGTGCTGGCTGCAGGTGTCAGCAGGGGCTGCCAGCACCAGCAGCAGGTGCGAGAGCCAGGCAGGACCGTGGCACACAGGAGCAAAGAATTTTCAGTAACCACCAGAGGCTCTCCCCGATGACAGCGACCAGCACCCCACCTTGGTCTGGTGTCACTGCTCACCTGCTCCACCATCCCATCGCGGCCAATGCCCGTCATGTTCTGCGTGCGCCACCTGGTGGTCAGCACATTTCATAGCGACTGGTTGTTTGGTTGTTTGGTTGTTCCACCATTCAGTCTATTTGCATATTAGGGTTTTATATATATAGATAATGGTTGGGAATTTTTACCTTAATGGTCTTAGAATTTGAAGTCATTTATTCATTTATTAAACAAATATTTATCATGTTCCTGAATGGCTTTATAAAAATGATTCAGTCCCAACACTAAAGCAATAATGAAAACTCCCATCAGTCAGGTCTCTGATTGATAATATCTACATGGTATTTTCAATAAATAGAAAACACATTATAACACCAAGCAGCCATTTGACTCTTGGACAGTTACTAACTGCCAAAATGTCCTTCCTTATATTCCTCTGAATTCTGTCTCCATGTAACTTCTTTCTTCTATGCCCTCTGCACTATAAAGAGTAAGCCCAGTTCATTTTGTCAAAAATGCTTTAATTTCTCCTATTTCTAAAACTGCCACCACAATCACCACTTAGCATCTATGCCTCTTTGCTTACACCCCAGCCTTTAGAGTCACTCTTATACATGGCACTCAGAACTGATCACACTATTTCAGCTAACATCTGACCAATAGACATTCCAGAGCATATAGTACTATCATCTCCCTCATTCTACATACTTTGTAATCTAAATTTCAATAGACTTTTAGAACAGCCACATTACATGGTAATCTCATAGTAAATGTAACAATCAATAAATAAAACCTTATTTTTCTCAAAAAAAAACTGTTATAAATTCTGATCTCTCTCCCTGTTGCCTATGCAAGGTATGCAATTAATTTTTTTAACCCTATGGTCTTCAATATCATACAGGCACAATAGAATGGAAGTTTGAAGATGAGAATCAAGCATTTTAAAACATGATTCTGGGACTTGGTCATAAGAGGTTTTGTAAACTTGACCTCAAAGGCAAGAGAAGTAAAAGCAAAAGAAAATGAATGGGACTATATCAAACTAAAAAGCTTCTTCACAGCAAAAGAAATCATCAACAAAACAAAAAGTCCACCAGCTGAATGGGAGAAGACATTTGCAAACAACTCTAAAAAGGTTGTTAATATCCAGAATAAATAAAGAACTCATACAACACAACAATAAAAAAAGAAGTAATCCAATTTTTAAAAAATGGGCAGAGGACCTGAACAAACCCTTCTCCCAAAAATATAAACAAATGGCCAACAAAAATATGAAAAGATGCTCAATTTCATTAGTTATTAGGGAAATGCAAATCCAAACCACAATGAGATACTACCTCATACCTGTTAGAATGTCTATTATCAATAAGACAAGTAATAACAAGTGTTGGAGAGCTTGTGGAGAGAAAGAAAAACTCATTCACTGCTAGTGTGAATATAAACTGGTACAGCCACTATGGAAAACAGTATGAATGTTCCTCAAAAGACTAAAAATAGCCCTATCTCAGTGGATGGAGCATAGGCCTGCAGACTGAAGGGTCCTGGGTTTGATTCAGGTCAAGTGATGCAAGAGGCAGCTAATCAATGATTCTATCTCATCATTGATGTTTCTACCTCTCTCTCCCTCTTCCTTCCTCTATGAAATCAATAAAAATATATCTTTTAAAAAAAACAACAACTAAGAATAGAGATACCATATAACCCAGCAATCCCTCTTCTGGCTATTTACCAAAAAAAATTGACATTTATTTATAAAGACATATGTACCCCTATGTTCACTGTAGTATTAATTCATGGTGGCCAATACATGCCAACTGAAGTGTCCTTCAATAGATGATTGGATAAAACAGATGTGGTACATATAAACAATGAAGACTACTCAGTCGCAAGAAAAGATGAAATACTGCCATTGCAACACCATGGATGGATCTTGGGAATATCATGTTAAGCAAAATTTGCCAAGGGGGGAGAGAGACATCTTCACAGTTCTCATTCCTGTCTTCTCTTTCCTTAAATCCCCATCACTAGCATGGAATTAATTTAGAAAGGGGCAATGGTAATGAATTTCCCTCTTTTGAATAATACTTAGCAAGCAAGAGCAAATAAACAAAAAAGGATATTTTAATGTTTGGCATAGCTGCTCTGAAGTATTATATCAAAGCAGCTTCAGTTTTTAAGGGGATGACCTTAAATAACTAAGGGCTTAGCTTTGCATCATAACAGGATTATTTAGAGATGTGGGGGTGGGGGTGATGAAAGTAAAGGGTCTGAGCCAGAAATTATCCTTGACCTAAAAGATGGGCATCTATGCTTAAGAATCAGGCTGCCCTAAGGAAACGTTCACCTTTATGAAGCTGATGACACACTGTCTCAATTTGTGTATAGGAGACCTTTTCTATTTACAGTGGTATGTGATAAGTGCTTTTACCTTAGCTCCTCAGATTCTGAATGCTTTTTAATTTCAAATATTTTTAAATGTCTAAAAATATATTTTAAAAATAAAGAGTTAAATGGCTAGGACAGTGGTCGGCAAACTCATTAGTCAACAGAGCCAAATATCAACAGTACAACGATTAAAATTTCTTTTGAGAGCCAAATTTTTTAAACTTGAACTTCTTCTAATGCCACTTCTTCAAAATAGACTCACACAGGCCGTGGTATTTTGTGGAAGAGCCACACTCAAGGGGCCAAAGAGCTGCATGTGTCTCAAGAGCCGCAGTTTGCTGACCACTGGGCTAGGACACTTCAAAAATAGTTTCCTTAGTTCTGAGTTCACAGTTAGGAATTTCTAGGAGGGGAGATCTTAAAATCTCTAGAATTCTTTTGTTTCAGCAGAAGTTGCAGAGAAAACAGATTTGACTCATATTCTCTTCAATTGTCCCCTCAGCTCTAACCCATTTTCACAGAATAGACAGAGAAGAGTTTAGACCAGGAGGCCTATGCGCTGATTCAGATGAATTCCAAAAGACCATCCCTGAGATTGGGCTTGGGCAATAATTCTGATCCAGAGGCCATGAGGAGAATTGGATAACGTCCATACAAGACTCCATTAAAGTGAACAAAAGCCCCCTCTTTGCTCATGTCTTTCATCACAGACCTGAAGGTTGTCTACCGAATAGAATGGACTTCCCTAAATATACTACATGGAAACTGATGTTCTCCCTCTTCCTCTCGCCCCTCATTAGAGGCTTAGGAGGTCAGGCTACAAGCAGCATCCATGGGCATAAATGTCAAGATTACAAAGAATTCAGTAGTATAATGACAATGTCAAAGAGTACCAACAATACTTGGTTGGTTGTTTTTATACATATGGCAATATAGACTGTGAGCAATTTGAGGCAAGGTCTTGTATCTTAGTCACCTCTTTGTCTCTTGTACAGTGCCTGGCACAAAGCAAATGCCTAATAAATAGTTATTAAATAAATTCCTAAGCTAATACTTTGTTTTTATTTTTTATTTAATTCAGTCAGTATAAAACCATTACTTGAGCACCTATTATGTACCAGATACTGTACAAAGCTGTGAATAGACAGACATGAATCCCTCCTCATAAGTGAGTCTTCTTTTCACACCTTATAGTCTAATTGAAATTGGTGAAGTAACTTACACTCCTGATTGTTAACATTATTATTGTAACACTGGGGATGAACAACACTACTGCTGAGCCACTATTTCCTCACATACAACTTAATGGTTGAACAAAATTACCTATTCTATAAATTTATCTAAGTTATGAAATTGTTGTAAAGGGTATGAAACATATAAAGCATTATATAAATTAAGTTTTAAGATTGTAAAATTATTTTTTTTAATTTGAGTACTGTCAAAAATAGATGTTCTCCAGTCTCAAAGCAATTTAGTCTCTCAAATGGACACATGCACAGCATTATGTAAAATATATAAAGAATTTAGCAATTCTAGTATTGTATTTTTAAACTAGATCTCTATTGTTTAATGTAACTTTCTTGAGAATGCAATATTTGATGTTTGGTATCTTCTGTAAGATCTAGCACTTTTCAAAAAAACAAATAGCATTCAGTAAATGAATTCATACAATGGAAACAACTTAAGAATAACCAAGGATTCGAACCTGAATGACATTTAGGAGATTCAAAAACCCCATGAAATTATATGCAAAACTGTGGGTCGGAAGGCCACTTTGTAGAATTCTTTGGCTTTATCAATGAGTTCTACTATCCAAAATAGTTTTCTTCACTCAGTGTGCAGCAATTGAATATCAACTACTTGCCAGGCATTGTTCCATGATTCAGACTTAGAATCTAAAATATTTTTTATAAATAATGAATGTTAATTACATCAAATTTTTACAGAATCTGCTTTCTCAAATTCACACCATTAAAATTAATGCACAGTCTACTGAACATATTTACATTCTAAATCAGTGCTAGATACCATGCAGTCATTTAATATATTTGCTGGTAAAATATACTTTAGAAATATATTCTTATTTGGCTTCATGGAAAAGGCTTCAAGATGACAGAACTGATAGGGCTTGAGTGAATAATATATATATATATATATATGTGTGTGTAGATATATATATATACATATATATATCTACACATATATACACACACACACATATATATATATACATACATATATGAGTATATACACACCTACATATAATTTAAGAAATCTCTAGTGAATCATAATGCTCTCACTGTTTAAACCATGTCTCATTCACCAACTATCTTACACCACAGCTGGGTTACTATTTATTCCTAACAAAAACAATAAAGCTATTGTCCTTTAAAAAGAATGATGACACATTAAAAAATTTCATAAAATTGTTTTGTAATCAGTTTTCTCAGGGACTTTTCATTGACTGAAATAAACAGCTTTCAAATGCTCCAGATTTTTCAAATCTTGAGAAAACCTTTAAAATTTAATGACAATTTTCCCTTTGGAAATCTTATCATCTCTCTTCAATGCATTAAGCATCTCCTATCTATAGTCAATATTTATCTGAAGAGCTATTTAAATTCTCTGAATAACATTTTTACCTTTGAGAATGACTGCTATATTCTTGTCACAAACATATAGAAAAGAGCATTTTCCCAGATATAGGCATAGAACACTGAAAGACTAAAATTCTCACCCACAGCAAATGTTCATTTTATAATGTGACAATTTCTATGTAGCATAATCTAAAATTACTGTGTCAAAAGATGGTTACCTTATATGAATTAGCTAATTCCTATATTCTGTCAGAACTGAATTGCAATGAGTGATAGTGGCCAGGAGATGGCGGAGTCTCATTTTCCTAAGATTTACTTCATTGGCCTTTGGGTGATTCACAACATTCACTTTAAAGAGAAATGTTTTATTAACGGCACTGTGATCACAAATGATAGATACGAATGAAAAATAAGACATTCAGAAAAAAATAAGGAATTTAAATTTCTCAAAAGTTTTACTTATTACTAATCATTTATATGTGAATAAAATATATTAAAGTACTTTGAGTAACTTTTTTTCTCTCCAGTGTACAAGGAACAGAAGGAAAGAAAAAGTTTAAAACAATAATTATTTAGAAGTACCTCAATTGTTCAATTCTTCCTTTGGTTAATTTTATATAACGCTGGATTGTTTCATACTTACAAATGTATTTTACAACTATAAACTCCACTTTTCAATAAAATAAAGACAAGTACAGTTTTAAAATAGAAATTTAACAATGTATATTTTAGGGAGAAAAATGTGTTAGTTTAAAATAAAAGTATTTCTTGAAATGGCTTTATTCAAGGCACATACAATGTTTAAATGTTTCTTTCACTTAATAAATGCTAAAGAAGTCTTTAAATCTCAAGTTTATTATATTGCTTTTAAAAAACAGCATCTTTAAGGCCTGGTAATCCACTCACCTACATAGTGAACACATTAATAGATGTGGATGTGGGTGTAGGTGTGGGGTTGCATTGCATGCCTTTTAGAAATGCTTCAGAAAGGGGGGATAGACAGGTGTGTTACAGATTGTCCTGAGTCAGCCTGGAATACAGTCTGCTGCCAGTTATATTGTCTTTACTGGGGTGGTGGGAAGAATCCCTAATCATCCCCGAAAAGGCATAATCCAAAGCTGGGTGAAAAGGCAATGCTGGTACCAGGCCAGGCGTTAGGTAGGGAGACATGAAACCAGGTAGCCCTCTTCCTGGGGAGGAATATGCCAGCCGTAATGGACTGATACCTAGTCTAGGACTTAAGCTGTAGAGACTGGAATCACGTCCATAAGAAGCAGAACTGGTTTGAAGAGGAGAGAAAGCTGATTTATTTCCTAGAGTTCCAAAACCAATTCCAGCTAAACTGAAGTTTGAAGCTCTCTGGAAAGCTGTATTTCCCAATTCTCCTGAGCTTGCTAGGTCCCTGCTGTCCGGTTGCTGCTCTTTGCCATTTAGGACCTGTTCGATAGCTTGGACCACATCCCCTTTGCAGAACTGCAGAATGCCTTCCAGCCGGCCGCGCCTGTAACTTGGGAAGATCTTGGTAAGGATATCAAGAGGATCTCTTGGTCTTGAAGACACTGTGCGAAGTCTGGACCTGGGAGCAGTGAAGTTTCTGGCCCACTCGCTTTCATTTCCTGATTCCAGATCGGAGGATGATAGAGACCTGGGACTCTCTTCACCTCCGGATTGCTCCCCAGGGTGAGGAGACACAAGGCTATCACCCTTGTTTGAGTTTTCTGAAACAGATGACCTAAGATTGTGTTTTCCAAGGACACCAATAGGCTTAGGAGATGATCCCAGGGTAGGCTGATGAGGTTTGGAGACCGGTTCTTTTTGTCCACTCTGGTATGAGTCACATTTACTCTCTTTGTGTTCTGGGGAAAAAGAAATAAAGAGGAATCAAATAAGGAGAAACTTCCCAAACATGGTGCTGCCTACTCAAAAATAATGCTGGATAGAATAATTCTGCCCTCATAGCATATTAGTAATACTTATTCACTGTAAGACATTTTAATGAATAAGAATTTTGAAAGCTCATTTGGAAATGCCAATGTTGGAATAGTGGGAAAATGCTATTTATTATGCCATTTCAAGATCACAAAAATTAAATAATATATAAATTCAGTAGTTATTTAGGAATCAGAAATGAGAGTCCATTGCTATCCCAAATTGTTAATGTAACACCCAATGTCGCACACTGGCAATATGAAGTTTTCCTAAATGTCGCTTAAGTTTTGTTGTTATCCAAATGAGTCTTCTTTTCACAATGACATGATGCTCAGAAAGAACTGAGTGAAATAGTTATGTTTAGGTAAGAAATCAAAAGAAGAAGCAACCTGAGTATGAGAATGAATATTCTATCTGATCACTAATGCTACATTTCTACAATTGGTTTTTAATGCTCACATTAGCAAGTTCCAACTAAATTACCTGAATAATGTAAAAAAAATAACAAGATTGTTTACTCCATTTCAAATCTAAACCAATAATGATGACTGCTGTACCAATCTCAAATCACACCAGTCACATACTTCATTTTAGTGAGAGGTGATACAGAGTTGGTGTTTTTTATAATCCTCTGCGAAATACAGGCTTTCCTTTTCAACCCTAGGAAAATATCGAGAAAAGAGGTTACAGTCAAATTGTTCCTAAAAGAAAATTAGAAACAGCACTATTGCACTATTGTAATCTGTATGGGTCTTCAAAGTGTGCGGTAAAAATAATATATTAGGTATTTATTTCAAATCTCAACTCCCTTGTAATCTTAAGGGGAATTTTCCAACAAATGTTTTTACAGAGCAATCTGATTTTTCTACCTCAACTGGTTGAGCATGAATATTAATTAAACAAGAATATCTTTAGGAAAATAATAATGCATCTATTCACTAAGTAACTTTTATTTTGGTTTACCCTATAGACATATTTTATCTCATTTCCATTTTCAAAGAGTAAATTGTCAAATGGGGTACTCAGAAATTTTCAGTTAAACTTTCTTATGAATGCAACAAAACAAATATTGCCTAAAGCAGTGATTTGCAACCACAATTTGCAAAACTCCTATGTTTTCTCAAGGAGAGGTCCTACATTCTAAAATAATATCTACAAATTATTTTAAAATTAAAGTCAGTGTACAATTGAAAATTTTGATCACTAAAATGCTGTCATTATATCAAACATATAACAAAAGAAAGGATGTTTCTCCTATAAAATTACAACAACTCTAGTATTATCAACTTTAAATAAAACAATAAAATTCTTTTGATGTAATTCTGCCAAGTGGAAAGAGATTGGCATTGGTCTGCCATTCCATTTTATTTACAAGGATGATTCACTAAAGATAGCCCCCTGAACATGTAAGGCATCAACATTTCATCTCTAAAGCAATTTAAAGGCATATATATATATATATATATATATATATATATATATGCTTTAGAGATGAAATATATATATATATTGTTATTACATTGTACTCAAGGAGTATAATATAATGCAATAAAATATGGATTGCATGAAACCATCTAGAAAATAAGGTGTCTTTAAAATACTGTGATATCATTTATATCATCTCTCTGTTCTTTCAACTCCTATTGCTCTTTTTACTTCTTTACTTTTATCATTGTGTAGTATGTCTTGTAGTTTTTGGATATGTATAGTTTTCCTCATTTTGAATATAAGGTCCTTTTGTGTAGGGAAATCTTTATTCACCTCTGAATCACTGTTAGTCTTTGTCTCATGAATGAGTAAATAAGTACCTTCCCACAGCTCATGGATATTGTCTAAGAAGAGGCAGTTTAGAAAAGCCGTGAAACTAGTCTTCCAAAAAAGGGGGTCAACTGAGCCAAAGAATAAAATAACACAATTGACCCTATGGAACAGAACACTCTGGTACCCCTCCAAGAAAAATACATAACTCAGTATGTAGCAGAGGTTTGTCAGCCAAATCTCACTGTCAATTTAATTCATAGACTTTTAACTGTTGCTTCTTTTTTATAGTACTTTTGTTTAATAACTCTGCTCTTCAGCCCTCTTTGATATTTCAAAAGAAATGTTTAAAGTCTATTTTGTCTGCTGAAATAAACTAAACTATGGGCAAAAAAATGGCATAGGTGAAAAAAATCATATATGCTTTATATAAATGCAGAAATAGTTTTTTTATCAAAAGCACATCCTGTGATATAAGATCTGCAGTTTTCATAATCTAGGGACTTTTCTAATTAATAACTAACTGTACTGTTATAGTACAATCTCCTATAATACAACCTGTCTTGGATTGATAAAAAAATACTAGTAACATTTTCACTGCTAGTGGGCCCTGTGGAGGACTATGAAATTCACTAAAATACAGTGGGATATACATTAGCAGGAAAAGTTAATTTGGAATAACCCTAGTCAAATGTAGATATGTATGTTCAATGTAGATATGTATGTATATGTATATCTATGTGTGGGTGTGTGTGTGGGGGTATATGTATATATGACCTAACACAGTGTATGAAAGTGATTTGTAGCTGATAAATAAGAAAAAATAATTAAAACTCCTTGGGTAAGAAATCCCTAATATTGGACTTTGAAATTCTTATCTGTGTTTTCACAAATGTGGAAAAGTTAATTTTTTTCCATATAGGAAGAGCTGACACTTCAAATATTAGAACATTTTACACTTTAGGAGGCTGACAAATGAGGATTGGGGGTGGAATGCTTAAAAATTTGAAGAGACTGGGATGAAAAGAGGCTTTGGTGGATTTCAGTCTCGTCCCCATTTCTAGCTGGCTCCAGAAATTTGCCCCAAAGGTCAGGAACTCTACTCTCAACTATCAGTGAGTTTCTCACTCAAGATCAGAAAGTTAACTCTGGTTTTATAGCTGAAAACGGTACCAGATCAAGCTCAAAACGCAGCCCCTCTAAGCTTTTCACTCAATGACTACTCACACGAAGTCACAGGAACTGGGGCACAAACTCCATGCCTAAGGTAAGTTGCTCATCTGATTACTCACTCTTCACTTTTTCCATTATCTTATCCTATCGCCTTACAGAAAGCTTTTCCAAAGTGAATGGGATGGCACTCAATCACCCTCATTCACGTCATATTGCAGAGCGGTTTTCCAGAACTTAGTGTTCTTTTAAACAACTTTTAAATATATATATATATATATATATATATATATATATATATATATATATATATATATATATACACACACACACACACACACACACACACACACACACACACATATATACATATATATGATTTCAGAGAGGAAGGGAGAGAGAGATAGAAACATCAATAATGAGAGAATGATGAATCGGCTGCCTCCTACCCGTCCCACACTGGGATTGGAGCCCGAAACCTGGGCATGTGCCCTTGGACCAGGAATTGAATGGTGACCTGGTTCATAGGTCGAGGCTCAACCACTGAGCCCCTGGCTGAGCTTTTTAAACAACTTTTATTGCCCGCCTCCAGGGCAAGGCTGCTTGTTTCAAAAACTTTCTCTCCAGAACAATCATTTTCTTTTGCAAAGAGGAAAATAAAGACCAACTCACCTTGCTTTCCCTCCGTGTAATCTGGCTGGAAAGCCTGGCGAGCAGGGGTCGCCAGCCCACCAGCCCGGCTCCAGGCATCCAGTCCCAGCGCAGTCCCCTCCGCAGGGGCGCTCGCCTCCAGGGGGTTCTCGGCTCCGCTGCTGCCTCCCGAGGTCCGACCCCCGGGCCCCGAGGGCGAGGGTCCCGAGTACAAGAGCCTCTGCAGCCCCCCGGCCTCACTCTCCTCCTGGGCCTGCTGCCGGCGCAGGGCCACCTGGGCGGCCATGACGCGCTGGCGCTCGGCGATCAGGGTGCACTTGGCACAAGCGCAGTCCCGCCAGCGGCAGAGGCGCTTGTGGCCCTTGAGCGCCGAGACCACGCCGTGATTGCGGCAGCGGGCGCACTTGGGGGTCCGCGGGTAGCCGCCGCCCAGCGCGCCCACCCCGCGCTCCAGCCCGGGCGCCGGCCGGGGGCCCCCGCTCCCCGCGGCGGAGGCGGCGGCCGCGGCTGCCCGCAGGAACAGGCTGGGCGGCCGCAGGAAAGTTGGAGGAAGCGGTATCCCCGGCGGCGGAGCGGCCGCGACCACCAGCCCCGGGGCCAGGCGGGGTCCGCCGCTGCCGCTGCCGTCTCGGCTCCCGCACGGTGACGGCTCCATTCGGGAGCAGGGTCGGCGCGGGGTCGCCCCGGGGAAGTGCGCTCGCTGCCCCGCAACTAACCCTGCGGGGGTGCGGGGACCGGGGCGACGGCCGGGGTCCCGCCGCCTCCCACCCGCACACGGACAAAGTTTGGCACAATGGCCGCCGTGAGTTGGGGACCACCGCGTCCAGGAGCTGGAGACTCCAAGAGGTGCAGGTGCCCAGTGAGCTGCTGAGAGCCCGGGCGCAGCCGAAGGGAAGCTCGGAGAGGCCACCCCGCCCACCGGGCCGCCGGGCCAAGCTCAGAGCCCGGAGCCCAGGGCCAGGGGCGGAGAGTGGGACCTTCTGGGAGGAGGGGCAACAGGAGGCGCAAGAAACCCTCCTGATGGGATGCCCATGGCCTTTCCCCAAAGAAGCCCTTTTAACACGTGCTTCCCCATGAATTCCTCAGTGTTTGTATTTGTGAAATAACCTTCAAATCCTTTCCCAGGCCTCTCACTGCCCTTCTGAAATTAAGCAATAGTCGTAAATGCTCCTTTCCCCAAATCTAGAACAAATACTGCAAAAACGTATATGGAGCCAAAGAAAAGACCCCAAATAGCCACAGCAATCTTGAAAGTGTGAAGATTTGAATGTGGAATGCTTTCCTTTCCTTTTCCCAGAGGAAGGCTTCAGGATGGGAGCATGGTCAGTTTTCAGGAGAAAGCACAGCTCGACAGGCTGCAAAGGTTTCCCACTTGAAAGCTGCTTTACTTTAAGTAGGTCTTAGGGCTAAGTCAAAACAATGGATAATGAAGGGGATTAATTCACATCCAGATTCTTCTCCTGCATTTTGTTTATTAACACGTGCAAATTTGGACTCTACGTTTTATTAAATTTTGAAAAGCTACCTCCCAGAAGAAGTCTTTATGAATTTCTTATCTGGAACTATTTATTAACAATTGGGTTAAAGCTGTCTCAAAAATACTTCACATTTCAGTTGTAAAGTCTCAGGGAAGGTCCTTTAGACCATTCTGTAAATATGCTATCATAAAAATGTATTCTTGAAATACACACTTAATGCCTTTAATTGTAAGAAAAGATCATATTACTTTAAACTAAAAGAGCATTTGAGGTAGAAATTTCATGAGTGTTGGTTCTTACTGGAAAGGAGAGTCAGGGCTTTCTCCTTCTTCAAGATAATAATCAGTTGCCTAGACGGACAATTCTTATTCTAGCCCTAAGATGGAAAGTAATAATGACATTTTTACCATTCCATCTATTGCCATCCAGTGTCCGGGGGAGACACTGCTAATCAATCTGGGCTTTCTCCTCCCGGCCACTCCACACCATCACTACCATCACCACCCTCCCATATCTACCTGGTGTTATCCTGTCATTGAGGTTTTCTACCCTTCCTAAGCATTGGAACCACCTGGGACACATTTAAATCATATAGGCACTCCTGTCCAGGTGTTCTGATTCTTCTGGTCTAAGTATTTTGGGGGGTTTTGTTTTTTAGCGGTTTTTTATTATTAATGACTTTTTTTTTTAAAATGTATCTTTATTGGTGAAAGTATTATAGATATCCCCCTTTTTCCCCATTGACCCCCTCCACCCCTCACCCTCCCAGGCTCTCACCACACTGTGTCTGTGTCCATGGATTATACATATATGCATATAACTTCTTGGGTTAATCTCTTCCCAAACCCCATCCACCCCCACCCCTCTAAGATTGATCAATCTGTGCCATTTCTATATCTCTGGACCTATTTTGTTCATCAGCTTATTTTGTCCATTAGATTCCACCTATGAGTGAGACCACATGATACTTGTCTTTCTCTGACTGGCTTATTTCACTTAGCATAAGAGTTTCCAGGTCTCTCCATGCTGTCTCAAAGGGTAAGAGATTCTTCTTTTTTACAGCTGCATAGTATTCCATTGTGTCAATGTACCACAGCTTTTTTATCCACTCCTCTACTGATGGGCACTTGGGCTGTTTCCAGATCTTAGCTATTGTAAATTGCGTTGCTATGAACATAGGAGTGCATACATTCTTTCTCATTTGGTGTTTCAGGATTTCTTAGGATATATTCCTAGAAGTGGGATCACTGGGTCAAATGGCAGTTCCATTTTTAATTTTTTGAGGAATTTCCATACTGTTTTCATTAGTGGCTGCACCAGTCAGCATTCCCACCAGCAGTGTACTAGAATTTCTGCTACATCATCGCCAGCACTTGTTATGTGTTGATTTGTTTGATGGTGACCATTCCAGCAGGTGTGAGGTAGTACTTCATTGTCCTCTTAATTTGCATCTCTTTGATGATTAGTGGCTTTGAGTATTTTTTCATATGCCTCTTGGCCATCTGTATGTCCACTTTAGAGAAATGTCCATTAGGTCCTTTGACCATTTTTAATTATTGTATTGTTTGTCTTCCTTTTGTTAACTTATAGGAGTTCTTTATATATTTTGGACATAACCCCTCATCAGATAGATCATTGACAAATAAGCTTCCCCATACAGTGGGCTCCCTTTTCATTTTGTTGATGGTTTCTTTTGCTCTGCAGAAGCTTTTTATTTTGATGTAGTCCCATTTGTTTATTTTCTCCTTTGTTTCCCTTGCCCTAGGAGATGTATCAACAAACATATTGCTATGAAAGATGTCTGAGATTTTGCTGCCTATGGCTTCTTCTAGGATTTTTATGGTTTCAGGACTTACATTTAAGTCTTTTATCCATTTTCAGTTTATTCTTATGTATTGTGTAAGTTGGTAGTCTAGTTTCATTTTTTTTGCATGTACCTACCCAATTTCTCGACACCATTTATGGAAGAGACTGTTTTTACTCCATTGTAAGTTGTTGCCTCCTTTGTCAAATATTAATTGAGTGTGATAGGTTGGTTTGATTTCTGGGTTCTCTGTTCTGCTCCATTAATCTGTTCTTGTGCCAGTACCAGGCTGCTTTGATTACAGTGTTTTGTACTATAACTTGATTGCTGTTATTGTGATCCCTCCAACTTTGATCTTTCTCAATATTGCTGTGGCTATTTGGGGTCTTTTTGGTTCCATATAAATTTTTGGAGTATTTGTTCTAGATCTGTGAAATAAGGCAAGTGATACTGGTTTTCACTGTTGACTTTGATCCATACCTTACACAACTTATAAAGAAGTGAAAATAATTTTAAGTGAATGTATTTAAATAAAATGTACCAATTTAAATGAAAAATGATAAAATGTGTGAAAGACTGAAAACTAATAAGCTTGGCTAACAAAAAAAATAAAGATCTAAACAAATGAAGAGATATATTGTGTTCATAGTCAGAAGACTCAACATTGTTAAGAACACAATTATACCTAAATTGATCTATAAATCACTTCAGTCTCAAAATTCCAGCAGACTTTTCAGAATAAATTGTCAAATCCATTATAAAATTCATGTGGAAATGCAAAGGAAGGACCTAAAATAGCCAAAACATCTTTGAAAAAGGGTAAATTTGCAAGGCTAACAATATCTTATTTTGCAAGTAATTACAAAGTTACAGTAATAAAAACAGTGTAGTATTGGTGAAAAGATAGAAAAACCTACCAATATGTCAGAATAGAGAGTTTAAAAATAGACAACCAATTTTAAACAAAGGTGCAAAGTAAATTCAGTGGTAAAAGAATAGTTTTTTTTTTTCTAACAAATTTTTCTGGAACAATTGGACATTTTTATGTAAAAAAAATTGTTGACTTTGAACCATACCTTACACAACTTAACAAACACTGGCTCAAAATGGACCACAGACCTAAATGTAAGTCATAAAACCATATAACATAGGATAACAAGTTTGTGATCTTGGGTTATGCAAAGATTTCTTAGATACAACAATGAAAGTATGATCCCCCAAAAGAACAAATTGATAAATTATAATTTATCAGAATTAAATACTTCCTTTCTTCAGAAGGCACAGTTCATAGACTGAAACATCATACCACTGACTGAGAGAAAATAATTGTAATACATATATTTGATGAAGGCCCTGTATACATAAAAATTAAGAAATGTTGAAACTCAAAAGAAAAAAAGGACCCAATTTTTTTTTAAATGAGCAAAAGATTTGAATAAGTATGTCACCAGAAATGATACAGACATAGTAAAGAAGCACAAGATGCTGACCATCATTAGTCACGAGGGAAATACAAGTTAAACCGTACCATGAACTACTACTACACATCTGTTAGAGTGGCAACAATTTAAACGATTGACCATACAAAATATTGGCAAGAAGGTGGAGCAGCTAGGACCCTCATGTAGCCCTGCTGGAAATGTCAAACAGTCCAACCAGCCTGGAAGCCAGTTGAGTGTCTTAAAAAGCTAAACATGCGTGTTCCCAGTCATTGCAGAAATAAAGCAAACGTCCATACAAAGCAGCAAACTAGAAAAACCCAAACAACCATCAACAGTTAATATAAGCATACAACGGAATACTACTTAGCAACAAACAAAAGTACATGGCTACATGCTACACATGAATAAACCTAAAAATCATTATTTTGAAAGGCAGAAACCAGGTAAAAATGAGTATGTACTCTATGATATCATCCTATATAATAAAGAGGTAATATGTAAATTGACCCTCACACTGACGGCGTGCACAGCGGGGGCGGGACACCGGGGGCGGGGCCGGCGGCCGCTCCACACAGCTTCCTCCGGGGTTCCTGTGGCCCCACAGGGGCGTGGGGGTCCCAGCAGCCACTTCGCACGGGTTCTACCGGGGTTTCCGCGGCCCCACACACACACCGTGAGGGTCCTGGCGTCCACTTCACGTGGCTTCTGCTGGGGTTTCCGTGGCCCTGTGTGCGTGCCATGAGGGCAGTACCCGGTAGCCGCTTCATGCAGCCCAGAGATGGGGCATCGGGGCAGGACTCCAGGACTCGGGGCGGTCCCATGGTGCAAGGGGGTGGGCAGGGGGGTCCTGGGTCTCACACGATTTTGTGCAATGGGTCACTAGTTTAGTATAAAATACTAGGAATCTATACTGACAGAAATACATCGATGGTCCCTGGGAACAGGTTGGGAACAGGTTTTGGAAGGACAGTGAAAGATGGGCAGGAAGAATAACAAAGGATCAAAAGAAAACTTTTTTTGGAGGTGATGAATACATTCTTTAATTGTGATAATGACTTTACATATATATATATATATATATATATATATATATATATATATATATACATATATATGTCAAAATGTATCCAATTGTGTACATTAAATATATGCAGATTGTTGTATGTCAAATATACTATAACTAGAGGCCCAGTGCAAGAAATTCCTGCACGGGTAGGGTCCCTAGCGGCCGCTGCCAGTGGCTGGGGCCTCCCTTCGCACCTGCCTTGGCCTGGCGCCACCACCTGCTCCACCATCCCACCACAGTCCCACTCTCATCGGGGCCTATTGGGGCTGGCAGCACCTTCACTGCAGCCCGCTGCCAGCGCCGCATCGCCGATGCCCGCCATGTTCTGCGCCGGCCCCTGGTGGTCAGCACATGTCTAACTCCCAGTCAGTCCAACTCCCCCCATAGGGACAATTTGCATATTAGCCTTTTATTATCTATATACTAGAGACCCAATGCATGAAAATTTGTGCAAGTGTAGGCCTTCCTTCTCCCGGCTGCCGGCACCGGCTTCCCTCTGGGACCCAGACTGCCAGCATCGGCTTTCCTCCGGCACCCAGGACCCGGGCTTCCCTCCTCTGGCCACTGGCAGGCACCCGGGACCCAGGCTGGCTTCCCCCGGCCCTGGCTTCATCAGGAAGGACATCTGGAATGATGTCCAGAAGACGTCTGGTCAAATTAGCATATTACCCTTTTATTATTATAGATATAAAACCCTAGTATGCAAATATACTGAACAACAGAACTGAACAACTGGTCGCTATGACGTGCGCTGACCACCAGGGGGCGCATGCGGAACATGGCAGGGAATCAGCAGCAGAGGGCAGAGCGTGGAACATGTTGGGCATGGGCAACAGGTGGCAGAGTGCAGAACATGGCAGGTTTTGGCTACAGCAGGATGGTAGAGCAGGTGAGCGGGGGTGCCAGACCAAGGCGGGGTGCCAGTCACTGTCATTGGGGCAAGCCTCTGGTGGTTACTGAAAATTCTTTGCTTCCACGTGGTCCTGCCCAGTGCTCTCACCTACTGCCGGCGCCGGCCCCGCTTGCACCTGCTGCCAATGCCCAGCGCCAGCCCTGATCACTCAGCATCATCAGCGAGTGCGAGCAGCAGCTGCTAGCCCCATCGCCCCTCAGGGCTTCTCCACCTCCCCCTGCTCCTGAGGGGTGATTGGGGCCTGCAGCCGCCTCTCACACTGCTACTGGCGACAGCCCCACTCACACCCACAGCCAGCGCCAGAGCTACCACTCGCACCCACTGCTGGTGCCCTGCGCTAGTCCCGATCGCTTGGTGCTGTTAGCAGATGTGAGCGGCTGCAGGCCCCAATCGCCCCTGAGGGCTTCTCCACCTCCCCCTGCTCCTGAGGGGCAATCGGGGCAGCAGCCGCTGCTCGCACCTACTGCTGGTACCAGCCCCAATCGCTCTGCGCCATGCGAGGGGGGCCAGTGCCATCAGCACGCGGGAGTGGCAGTGGCTGGAGCAGAGCTGCCGGCAGACAGGGGACCAGGGGCCACTGCGCGGGAGGGGGCGGAGGGGCTGGGCGGAAACATGGAGGATGGGCTGAGACCCACCCCTGTGCCCACTGCAGCCTCACAGCACAGAATTCCTTTCAAGGTGCACAGATTTGTGCACTGGGCCTCTAGTATAGGATAAAGCTGCTATGAAAATAAAACCTCTTGTCACCTCTAGAAGAAGAAAGACATAGAATACCATAGATCCTAATCTAAGCACCCAAAGCTGGGGCACTGATTCTGAACACAATTTATTTCTTCTCAAATGCACCAAAAATCTCAAATCTTTTCATGTAACACTACATGTTCTATCTTCTTCTCAGATTATATATATATATATATATATATATATATATATATATATATATATATATATATATGTTTTGGTTTTTTTTCCTCTAATTATGCCATCCAACAGCAAGAGAGCACTGTGACTGTTCCTAGAAGTCACTGAGAAAATGTGAACAGCTGCAATTTAGCAGTGGCAACAGTTTCATCAAATGAAAAAGTGATGAGAAAGAAGAACATGTTTTTAAGCTGTGTGCAAGTATCACAAATAATGTCATTAAAAATTCATTCCAACTAAAGTAAAAAAAAAAAATAAAAAAGATTGACCTGATAAATGGGAAATGTAGAAGCATATCAGAAGGAAAGTTAATAAACAGAATTTTTCTCAAGCTCAAAAACATCTCTGGACCTCCTTTTTGTTGCTTATGTCTATTTTAATCCCTCATCCACCCTAAACTCTTAGAGTCAACTGCCATGTGTTTGTTGGTTCGCTGTACCAACCATTCAGCACAGAGAAGGAAAAGTACAAATCAGCAATCATTAATACAGGCCTGGCTCTTGTTGTAACTAAGATCTTGGGTAAAACATTTTTCCTCTCAGCTTCACTTCTCCCAAAGGCAACTGAAAACGTTAAGACATCTCCAAGGATAAGTCCAAGATTGTGGACCATTTCTTTTGCCAAACCTAGTCTGAAGTTATTTTCATGAATGTTCTCAGCCTCTAAAGAACGCCATTCGTACCCCCACTAAGACCCAGTCAACGCACCTTTCCTGCTGGAAGAGTAGCCTTGCTAACCGGCTGGTAACGTGAAAGTGTTTGTACTTACTTGGCCAGAGGGCTTTGGCAAGAGGACTGGGGAGCTGGACGGACAGGCTCTAGATTGCCTATTTGCTCATGCATAAACATATACACTTCACTCCATGGCTTCAGAATACACGTGAGCACACCTTGTACACGCCTACTCCAAGACTTCCCAGAGCCATACTATGTTTGCTAATATTATGCTTTGACAGTTTTGAGGAGAAAGTTGGAACTGTTTCTCTGGGGTTCTTCAAAAGGCATTGATCACATCATGATTGAGAGGCTACAGTCTGCAGAGTAACTTGAATTTCACCCCTTGAACTGCATCTCATCAAATGGCCAGGCACCCCAAGTCTGGGAAGAGAGAGGCCTCTTCAGACCATAGCCTTTCCTGGAGCGTTGTTGGGGAACGATGGACATGTTTGGTGATATACATTATCAGCCAAGAAGTGTCCCTCCACCAAAACCAGTGTTCCTGAGAATACTCTGCTGCTAGGGAGAGAGAATTTATTACGCCAGATGTGTAACTAACCACAGCATGTGCATCTTGGGAAATAGGACTTCCTTACCAGACACCATCTCTGATCCCTTGCTCTGGGCTGGCAACAAGCCAGTTGGAGAATGTACACATTGTTCCCCCACAACCAAGGGGACACAGATTGCAACAGAGAGCAGCACGTGTTCTTTTGTGGCTTTGAGTTCTTTTCATACCAGTGGAGGATGCTTACCTGGAATCATAAGAAACGAACAAAGACAGGGAACAGAGAAGTACCTATTTTTCCAATAACCATTTCTACATGCCCTGCACATAGTAAACATTCAACACATCTTTGAAAGTAAGTAAAGAATAGATGCCACAGGACTTACTTGTAAGTTGGCTGAATTAGGCACTAATATCACATTACTTTTCCTTTGTATTCTGAAATTTTTGAGAAGTAATTTCCAGTTCACTTAAAATTAATCCTTTCCTGTTTTACCTCCCTAATGTTTACATAAGCTAGAGTGCGATTTCTTTTTAAGTCTGGTTTACTGTTTCCTTTGTTTTCTTTACTTTTAATATTAAATAAGGTATTTTATGACCATTTGTTCCTAAATAAAAAGTCTTGTGAAATTCTACTAGTAGTTATACTTTCCATGCCACTGTAACTGTATTCTAGTATTTTTCAAAATGTTTAGATCTAAGCACACATATTTGCTTATGAGCATGTTAGTATATTTGCTTCTAATCTTTTTTCTGCATACAAAAAGTTATATATATATATAATACTTTTAACTTAATATTGTGATACATTTCCTATTTTTTGCTTTTTGCAAACATAAGCTCTAATAGCTATATAATGTTTTATTATTTTATGTTTCATTATTTAGCCATACAATAATTACTTAATTCTTCTAGTTTTTAGGACATTTGTAATGTTTCATTTTCTCCCTGTTTTAAATAAGAAATAAATAAATATGTGAGCTTAAAGTGGTTTCTATATTTCAAATTATCTCTTTAGAATAAACCATAAGTAAAAGTACTTAATTAAAAGTTGTTGATATTTTTAATTTTTTTTACTTATGTTAACAACTTTTCTTCCTGAAGAGATCATATGAATTTGAAGTCTACTAGTAATATACAATTTATTTCATCATCATCTCATGTTTTCTTTCTTTTTCTTTTAAGTGGCAGTGGCTTTCTTATTAGGAAATTGATGCTGCTTTCTCCTGAAATAACAGTAATAATCCAGAATTCCATTAGGAAAGGAATTCCCCAAGGCTTCAGTTCATAGAAAGATAATCACTATTTTGCAAATCTCTGATTGAATATGATTGGGGGGAATGGAAGCAAAACTGGCAAAAGCTCTAATCATTGTAACATACTCTGATGGTTCTTCGAGTAAATTACACAGCCTTTTGTGAACTTGCTGATTTAAACAATTCCTTATAAAGGAGTGCTGTTGACTTAAAGACTATAACAAGAAACCTTGCTGCCAATGTGGTTAATTCCGTAAGCACGTGTTCAAAAGCTATGCTCTATTCCATTTACTCTAATGGATCTAAGTCTGCCGTGTAATAGGGCTCAGAACTTCAGAAACTCCTGTTTTGTTTTTCAACTCCTGGGATATTTAAAGTAATTTATGCTTAGGGATTGAGATAAGCTTTGTAATTTGTCGTACACTGAATGGAACCCACCGTCATAAATTAACGTTTATGTTAAACATTTCCTCATAATTCAGTCCTCACACAGACAACAACAGTTTCACTCAGGGGCTATGTGAAAGCCCTTTATGTGGCTGTTAAAAATCTTAGCAGAATGAATATCACATATTAAACACTGAAGCATTTTAGTAAGAAGTTTAATGTAAAAATGCATCCTGGGTAAGTTCATTAAAAAGAAAACACAATAGCCATTATCCGTAGATTTCCCTAATAAAATGTTACTATTTTAAAGGATTCTCTACATATGGACATCTCTCTCATTATTACAGCTACCTTTTAAGAGCTGGTTATTGTACATCATGCACCATACTTGGGCTTTATTTATGTAATCCTAATAATCACCTTATGGAGGCAAATTAAATTATCCTGATGTTTTTTTTAAATGAAAATGAGAAACGTTTCAAAGAGAAGAAGCCCTCAAGGTAGTCTAATATTCCAGTTCCTACACTCCTGCTTCTCCCCAGTAGCCAGGCTGGCTTCCACTGCCGAGCAGGCTCAGAGGGCCCGGGCATGCAGTTGTTCACGAGATAGTTACCCAAAGGCATGCTTATTGGCTGACTCATTAGCCACCTTACAAATGCATCTGTTCTTTCAGTTAACAACAATGCCATTTTTTTTAAAAAAAAAAAAGGAGGTATGAAGAAAAATAATAAAGAGAAATTAAAACTCCCATCTTTTGCATATCCTCTTTTCATTTAGTGAAGTTAAATGATGGTTTTTTGCTGTTTTCCCTTCCTTACCATTTCCTACCATGTAACAATAAGACAGAAATGAAGGCCAAAAAAAAATTTTATGTTTTTATACGACTAGAAACTTGAAGCATGTCTTCCTTTTACTCTCAAGCACACCCACATCAGAGCCGATACTAAATGTTACTCCTTTCACAGCCTGACACTGAATGCAAAGGTAGCTTTTCCCTCTCAAGGTAACTGTGAGGCCCTGCCCTTTGGCATGAGAAACATACTTAAAGGCTTTCACAAAGTAAAAAATTACAGAAGGCAAGTTTTATAGACCCATTTGGAAAGCAAAAGAGTTAACTTTTAAAAAAATGACACATTTTAGTGTGTTAGTTCCTACTGTGTTTCATTGATTGAACACAAACAAGATATGAAAATCAATTTGTCAAATATCCTCAAAACCCTATGTGTTCATGAAGAATTGCCACAGCACCTAGAAAACAATTTTCTGTTCATTATTGTTATAAAAATGATGAAATTGACATTGAAAGACATTATACATTCCTGCCTTTTTTTTTTTTTCTTTCCTGTCCTGGGCTGTGCCAGGGCCTGTCTTCTGGAGCTTTCATTAGAAGTGTCCCAATTAAAAAGCTGAGTGAGTAAAAAAAAAAAAAATGTGGCTTCCATTCACAAGGGTTTTAAATAAGAAGTAAATTCGGCAAATCAGTTCCTCCCTGGCTCCTAGCCATTCACATCTTTTGGTTTGGAAATCCATTTCAGCGTGAGCATAAGGTGGTTGTTATGAGGTGTTGTCAGGCCTCTCGCAGTGTTATTGTGCATGGGGGAAGGTGGTAGTTTTTGATCAATGTCTTCAAAGTCAAAGCTTGGAACATAATAGCTGCACATCAAAACCCAGGACCATAATGCAGTGAGCACTGACTCTTTCAGGTGCCCCAGGGAATTACTGCATGCTCATGTCGAGCTTTCCCATAATTAGTCAGTTATAATGCTGTAGTAAGAGTAATGTGCAGATTTATAACTTGAGAGTCATTATCAAAAGAGGTTCAGCAAAATCGTTACCAGAAAATAAATAATAAAGAAGCCTACCTATTTATTGATGTTCTTCTCCCTTTTTTATTCTGAATCCCTGATTTATTGCATTTCTGTTCTGAAGACATCTCTTATTGACCCAATATCTTTACAAGAATGCCTATGTTTTTAGGCATTTTTGGGCCATTGATGCAATTATTTCACGAAATCTTGCCTAAGTAGATTAAGTTACTAATGATAAAGCTTTTTTGTTGCACCTTCTTCTATAGTCACATTACTTTTCCAAAAAGTCTTCCCATTCACAATTACTTTAAAATGATGGAGGGTTTTATTGTTACTTTTTTTCCTTCTAGAAGTTATTAACATTTAAGAAGAAAAGGCCATTTTGTTCATATATCCAAATAAGAGCATATATTATATAATCATATATACATATGTATATGCTTTATTAAAGAAACTATAGAATCCCAGGTGGAAAACACACAATAAAAAGTTAAATAAATCCATAGTTAAGAGGTAAATGCACCATATGTTTCTCTAATACTGAGGCACAATGGGGTGCATCGAGAAACTCATTAAGTCAATGGAAATAGCAGCTGGGCCCTATCAAGATGTCTATTCATTTCACTTCTGAAATAGAAAAACTGAAAAATAGTGGACACATTCCGCTTCTTCTGAGGTTTGAATTGATCATATTAGCATGGGGTTGGTGCAATGCAACATGCTAATATATCTTCCCTCTAAGCTTCTAATTTGATCAACTTTTAATAGTTTTTCTTTATTTTTCCCTGTACAGATGATGTCCATCTCCCTGTACTCTTCGAATTTCTCTCATAAAAAAATTAAAGCTTTGCCAAAGCGCCTAAATAGCCAAGTAGAGTCATGCAACAGACCAACTGAGCCAGATAAATGACTTGAGCAGTAAATGAAGTCATAATACGTCTGTTTAGATTTTATGGACTTCAGAATGAAGTATATATCATATAAATTGCTCCCACTAAAATTTTGTGTGATTTTGATAAAGGCCTCAGTTCTCAAAGCATTCGTTTTCTCCTCCATAAATGTAGTTTTCAATTCTTTTTTGTCAGTCAGTTTGAGAATCTGATGAAATTTATGAGTATCTGAAGACATGCACATATCAAAAAAAATTACAGAGTATTTCCAGCCCCTTTTAGTCTGAGAGCAAGAACAGATTCCTAAAGTCCCTTCCTAGTTTAAAATTCCATGGTTCTATGCTAATTTCAATACAAGTCTTCCTGATTCATAAAGCACATCTGCAACACTGAGACCAAGTGTCTAAAGTCTCTAAAAATCTACTGTGGAAGGAATTCAATTCAGAATTATGGAATCTTAAGGGTTCAAAATGACCTTAGCATTGATTAGTTTTATAATGCTAGATTCAAAGTTATAGGTAGTATCTATATTCACGTTTTAACAAAACAATGCTCTGAAACAGAATGAAAATTAAGCTTGATAAAGAAACACCTCTAGCCATTTGGTTTAATAATAATACTTCATATTCTTGAATTTTTTTTCTTCTTATATCATCTTCAAAATTCTCACTTAGTTGAGAAATGTTTAACAGCTAAGGGGACAAAGCACATGTATTTTCCCTACTTGGTAATCACCACACTGCAAATGTTAAACTCCTTGGGGATCATTGAAATTTTCATGCTTCAATGATGAATTCAGAAGCACAAGGCTTAAATTCTAAAGGAAAAATTCACATTATCATCAGTAACGGCTCTGATCATTTGTACTCCTAAAACAGGTGAAGTGAGGTCCCAAGTCTTTCAAAATTCCAAGCTTCTCAGGGGTTTCTTCTTAATGGTTTTTTGTATCTGTAGGATGTTTTAAAAATCAATTGAGTGGTATGAACTTTAAAACATTACTTACCCCAAAATTATGTAATCTAGTGTATTTTAAAATATATGTCCAATTCATTTTAGCTGATGAAAGTGTCTACCTGTTCCAATGTGTGCTCTCCTCCTCAGTGAATGGAGAGTTTATCAGGCTCAACACACTGTTCAGATAAACAGGCATGTCTTTGTGTCAGTAGTTGCTGAGACTGTCAGATTCTCAACTGAGCTACCAACATTTGAAATTTGATTTATTTGTGGAAAGCAAGAGGAGAGATTCTGATAGAAAAAAAAAGCAGGTATCCCCTCTGTTTGCTTTCTCTTTAGTCTCTTACTCTTGACTGATCCCGTCATAAGCCACCAACAGGCTCTAGTATCTGTTATCTTTCAAAGTTTTCCTTCAACCCTGATATACCATTCCTTCTTATCTCTCTGCTTCTCAGACAAATCCCAACAAGAGTTGTGCACTCAGTCTCCACATTTAATAGTCACATCGAACAGGTTTCTATTCCCTCTGTCTACCTACAACACTTACTAAGGTCACCATTGATTCCATGTATCAGAAAAAAAAAAAAAAGAATCAAATCATACTGATGCTGAAAAGGCGCACTTGCTAGGTCAGAGCTTAGGTACTAGAAAGGTGTTCCTACTTCATGTCTCTTGTTTCTTGGCCATCTGATCCCAAATATATATATTAAAAAAAAATTCCTCAAACAAAGTTTCCAAATAAAACTCCTCAGAATGCATGGAGGCTTCAACAAAGTGGGATGAAAAGCAGAATAATGCTGTGTACCTGCTTTATGACAATTAAATTCAATTCACATAAAATTCCATAGGAATAATAATAATAACACCAAAATAAAACTAATATCAGCAGTCTCTTCAACTATTGTTATTGGGTAAATATACTTAGAATGATTTCAGTTTAACCTCTAATTTTACAATTACTTAGTTTCAAAATGATTTACATTTGGTCTGGGGAAGTTCAAATGAAAGCTGGCTGCCTAAATATTAACTTACATTTATGTATCTTCCTCATAATACCAAATAACATCTGTCAAAAAATTTTAGTAGTTATTCATGTAATAATTTATTTTATTTGAAAACTGATACCTAATTTCTGAAAAGCTGAAGATCACATTCTCTTGCTCACTGTTCTAAACTCTTATTAACCTTCTCAGAGTAAAACTATCTTTAGTCTACAGTCTCAAAATAGATAAAACAAAAAGTAATATCAGTCTCAGAGCACTCAAAATAGATAAAACAAAAAGTACTATCAATAAACACAAAAATAGAGTAATTTATTCTTCAGTAATTAAAGGTAAGAAATAGAAGCAGAGTAACTCAATTAATTAAAGGTTAGTTTGTATAAAATAATATTGATGGTTGTCTCTCAAGGTGCTTAGACCATTAATATAATTTTAGAAAAATAACATTTACCAACTTGTTTTTAGTAGTCATTATAATTCCACATTCCAATAACCATGACAAAATGTAGGAATTTTATGATAAATAATTTTTTTTCCAGCATATGTAAGTTTTTCAGGATAATCCCTTTACCTCTGAAAGGCCAAAGACAACCATGACTATTTTAGCAAGTGAAGAAGAATAAATACTCAGATGAGAAGCATGGTTATCGACTGAGAAGAAAGTCAGAAAACCAAGTTCAAACCTGATTCTATCAAACACCAATAGCATAACCTAACTATAAACAATAGTATAAATTCCTTTAGCCTATGTCCTTCTCATGTAAAAATGAGGAATGTGCATAGATATTAAATGAGATAATATATGTCAAATTACCTAGAGAAATGTCTGGCCCATATAGGCATTCAGAAATTATGGGTTGGCTTAATTATGTAAACAGTGCCAGACATGCTATGCCCTCTGCAAAACTTTTCAAAACATGGGAATTCTTTGCCATATTCCCTGAGGCTAAAAAGTCTGGTAAAATTAGAAATAGCAGCATCAGAGAAAAGTATTAAGTGTGAGTAATGTACATTTAATTGTGTGTACTTTCAGAGATTTTTAGTTTCCATTCTGGCATGTAAGGAGGTTGGAAGTCACCATGCTGTCCTAACAAATACAAAGCTGAACAAACTGAAAACTCAACAACTCTTTTCAGATCTGTTAGAGAAGGGAGATCATAGGACAAACTGCTATCCCCCAAAATTAGAGAAAGACAGGTGGATACAGCGAATCACAAATCCCTGGATGGATCAGAACCCCAGGAGCAGAAACTTCCCTGGGAATCAGTACAGGATAGAAAAACCTGAACTATAATTGATGAATTCCTGGAGGCTCAACAGGGACAAGTCTGAGAGTTAAAAACCAGAAGAGCCCAACACTTTTGTGAGTTTTACCAGCAAGGGCTCTACCAGTGAATATCAGAAAATATCACAGTGAATATCAGAGAAAAATCCCCCGCTTCCAGCAAGGGGAAGGGAGAAGCAACATTTTGAAATACATCAAAACATTCTGTCTTTCTTAACAAAGTCTGCCCTTAAGAGAAACTTTTATCAGAACTTAAGTTATTGGGGCAATATCAGAGCTTAACCAATTTGGGGGAAAGGAAAATATGTAACTCCAGCCCCCACTGGCCATCCTGTCCCCCTAAAGGGGAAGGGGTGTTAAGAGAAGCACTTGTAAAGTTCACAACCCAGGGGCACAGTCTCACTAAAAGACTGAGACCTAATCATAGGACTATAAAACATTTCCCCTTCTCCCACACCTTACCACCAAATTACTAAAGATGTATTTACCCTGGTTCCTTTCATCTAGAACATCATGTCTGGTTTTCAACAAAAAAATCACAAGGCATATTAAAAGGCAAAACACCCTGAGAAAACAAAGAGCAAGCATCAGAACCAGATGAAGATGTGGCAGGGATGTGGAATATTCAGAACAGGAATCTAAAACAATTATGATTAATATGCTAAGAATTCTAGTGGGAAAAATAGACAGTGTGCAAGAACAGATGGGAAACATAAGCAGGGAGAGTAATCAGAGGGATGCAAATTCTAAGAAATAATTTCTAAAAAACAACAAATGCTAGAGTTCAAAGCTACAATAACAGCAATGAAGAATGCCTTTAGAGGGCTCCTGAGTAGACTGGACATAACTAAGGAAAGAATCTCTGAACTTGAGGATATGCCAATATGAACAGCAAAGCAAAGAACGGGGAAAAGGGCTGATAAATGGGAACAGAATATCCAAGAATTGTAGGATAACTACAAAAGATGTTAACATATGTGTAATGAAAATATTAGGAGAAAAGAAAAGAGAATGGAACAGAAGAAACATTTGAAGCCACATGACTAAGAATTTCCCAAAGCACAGAGTCCAGAGATTTAGAAAACACCAAGCAGAACAAGTACAGAAAAAAAGAAAGAAAAGAAAACAACAACAACAAAAACTACACCTAGGTATTATATGTAAACTGAAAAAAGTTGAGAACAAAATCTTGAAAAAAGCCCAAGGAAAAAGATAGCTTATACATATAGAGGAACAAAGAATTATATCAAATTCTCAGAAACCATACAAGCAAGAAGAGAATCAAGTATTAAAAATAATAGGATTTTTTGGCTCTGTTGTGCAATGGATAGCGCATTGGACTTCTAAAAGTAATAGGATTTTTTAAAAAATTCAACCTAGAATTCTGTATCCTGAAAAATTATCCTTCAAAAGGGGAAGAGAAATAGACTTTCCAAACAAATATTGAGGGAATTTGTTACCAACAGATTGGCCTTCAAATAAGTAATAAAAGCTTTTTTTATCATCCAGACTCCACCAGAAATGGACTCTCTCTACTTTCACTTTTATGTCAATGTCAGGGTGCGAAAGTCAAATTTACATAAAGTAAGAAAAAGCATTAGAAAATGAATAAGTAAAGTTAAAATAAAAAACTTTTATTTTTACTTAATTGATCTAACAGGTAATATTTTGTTCAAAATAATAGCAGCAATGTATTTGTTCATTATAACTATGTACAAGTGAAATGAATGACACCGATGATACAAGAAATGAGAGCTAGGAATTAGGAATACATATTTTGTTATTATGAAGTATTTGCACTACCTGCTATTTAAAAATGGCTTGAATTAACTGTAAATGCATATTGCAAACTATATGGCTATCAGTAAAAAAGGTATTTTTAAAGTATAATGAATATGCTAAAGAGAGAAAATGGAATTATAAAATGCTTGATTAAAGCCACAAAAGGCAGAAATTCATGCAAGACAAAAATAGGAACTAAGAACAAGAAGAATAAGTAGAAAATAGTAACAGTAATGGTATATATTAATCCAACTATATCAATACTTACTTTAAATGTCAATGGTCTAAATACACCAATAAAAAGACAGAAGTTGTCAGAGTGGATCCAAAAGTGAGACTCAACTACATGTACTCTACCAGAAACCCACTTTAAATATAAAGACACATACAGACTAAAATTAAAGAGATGGGGAAACATGTGCCATGCTAACACTAATCAAAAGAAAGCTAAAGTAGCTATAATAATAAGTACTTTTATGATGAGTGTTCCTTCAATGCCAATACAATTGTTTTCTTTTTTATTGATGAGAGAGAGAGAGAGAGAGAGAGAGAGAGAGAGAGAGAGAGAGAGAGAGAACGAACCTCTATTTGTTGTTCCACTAATTTATGCTTTCATTGGATGCTTTTTGCATGTGCCCTGACTGGGGAACCCATAACCTTGGCCTATCTAACCAGCTTAGCTACCCAGCCAGGGCCCAATACAATTGTTTTCAATACTTTAAAAGACTATTCAAACTTCTGGTTCCCTCATTGATGGAGTAACAGGACAAGATTTACTCCACCTCTTGACATAAAGCAGACAAAAATACATGAAACAAAGGTTTTCAGTAACTGTACAATAGGAAGAACGTCCAGAAGGTACTAAAATAATTAGGACATGAATGTTTATTAGTATTTGTAAAAGGAGGACATAGTCAAGTGACAAAATTTGAAGTGAAGCAAATTAACTAAAATGTACTCATTGATTTTAGCACATAAATAAATAAATAAATAAATAAATAAATAAATAATGACATTCTGAAAAATCAGGGTTAAATTAGGCAAAACCCTATACCTATCTTTTACTTCTAGTTTCAACGCTGATCATAAATGCTACTATATCAGTAGGAGAAAGGAAGGGAAGAAGAGAGAAATAATCATCACTAAGATGGGGATACCCAGTTTAGGACCTCAGCATTGTGGTAACATTACATCCTTTTGAATGCACAGTTTCCATCAGAAATTCAAGTAGCTAAATTCTGATCCTGCAGTCACATAATTTCATAATGTTACATCGAAAAAAAAATGTTCTTACTTACGGACTATTTTCCAGCAATTTGGAGAAACTATAAGCTCTTTCAAGGATCTTCTCCATTTCATTTTTAGATTATTCGAATTATATGTCTTGATACATAGTATGTGCTCAGTGAATGTTTGTTGTGTAAATGAATAATTGTGTGAATGGAAGAATAAATTAAGTAGATATCATTTATATTAAAAATATTTACTACAATGTTCAACTATGCTTTATCACTGGGACCCGGTAGACATGTTAATTTACTCATATGTAATTATGTTTTAAAACATTCTTACAAATCAGCAGTTTGATTTCATAAAAATACTCTAGTATTTTATTTTTAAAAAAGCATACCAGTGTTTGTTTATAAAAAACACTGATGTCTCTTGTAATATACCAATCACAAAAGATAATGGTTTCTCCTTTTTTTTTTTAATAGAGCAATGTGACACTTCATTGCCTTTGTATTTCATTACATATGACTCTGGTTTTGCTATGCCAGTCGCTACCACAGATTCCAGAGCACACGTCTCCTAGCACAAAGTAGAAGGTTGGAATGACCTGCCAAATTTATTGAAGCTACAAATACAATTGCTAAAATTTACCTTACAGAAACAATGTTAGAGCTTCTTACAATTAAAACATACAATATTGAAATCCATGAAAGGAATTTAAAATAATAAATATAGTATTCACTCTGGGAGATGAGAATGGCTGTACAGATAAGCAGAAAGGCACAGAATCATGAATGACTTCTTGCTTTGAATGTCTTATTGCTAGCCAGTATTATTACTGTAGTATTAATACTTTATACATTAAATAGTGTGATATTTAGTAATGCCATTATTAATATTAATGATCAATGTAACTGTACTATGTTCCTTAGCTACTCATAAAGTCTGAAGTTTCAGAGTTCCTTCTTGGTCAATATCATAAGTCCATTGAGTTTGATTCCTAATTCCATCATTTATAAAAAACCTTCTGTCAAATTGCCTAATATAATTATCAGTTTCATCATTAAAACAGGGATGAAATAGTATTTTCTTCATTGGGTGTTTGGGAATATTAAGCAAGACAATGTATGTAAAACACCTTGAATGTAATATACTGTATGTCCACTATTACTATTAATACCAAAAAAATGCAAGTTTTTACACTTGCTAACTAAATTCTTAAAGAGTTATTTCCTTCTAAATCGTAGCACAGTTATTACTTCTTTTGATTTTTCTAGAGTAATGAACTGCCATATAATTTTCCTTGCAAGAACTTTGTGAGTCAGCTTTTATTGCACCAGCCCTCAAATGATTTTATACTTAATGTGACAGATTTCTTCATAAATTCACACAAAATCTCTAGAGGCCTTATCAGCCAGCTAGCTATCATTTTATTCTATTTGCTCTTAGATAACTCATCTCCATCAGTTTCTCCCAACACCTGAAAACTGATCATAATTCAATTTAGAAAATTTTGAAACTAAAAAGGAACCAAACAGAAAGAGAGTCTGAAAAAAAATGCTAGAAAAAAAAACTAGGGAATATTTCAAGTTGCTGTTTTACAACCTGTTGACTGTTACTCATTTGTTGGTGATGCTAATTCAAAGAACATAAATAGATCCAACTGAAACAGACCACCTATCCACTAAACATTTATATTCAAAAGCTTCTAACATCAGTTTTCTTATTTTATCTCATTCTATACCATAAAACAGGGATGCTTAACTTTTTATGATCAGAAAACTTTTTGAAAATGAAAATTATGAAAAGTCATTCCAGGAATATACACATACAATATTTCACATATAATGTCAAAGGTTTCCAATGAACTCTCAAGCCTATCTGTGAATCCTCTAGGGCTGTGTTGAAAGCAGATTTTAAAACCTTGATTTTTGAATATGTCAGTCTACTTGAGAGCTGTCCTATTACTTTTTTGGGGGGATTTATATTTTTCCAATAGGCAAGTAAGTAGTTTACATGGAATAGATGCATGCAAATAGGCAGATATAGCCCCCTCTCCAGGCACATTCATCAGCTTATAAAATATGTGTAGGTACACACATAAGTCTGTATGTAAACTCCCCCTAAGCATCACCCCTGGTAAAATAAACTACAGGGCAGCCCACCACATTGCTAAGATAGCCCTAAGTGCAAATACCCCTTAGTCGGCACTCCAGTGTTGTTGTAGTTACAGTCTTTTATCCCAACAATATTGGGTTCAGTCCTTTCTCTATCTACAGGTATTCCTATTAAATTTCCATGAAGAATTCTCCTCTTGGCATTCCATGCTACCACACTAACTGCAAAGTAGGTCATCAATAATAATCTTCACAGCTTCCAAGAAAACACATCATTAAAACTAATGATAGTGATTTTTTACACATAACCTCAAAATCTTTTTATATATATATATTTTTTATTGATTTTCTTTTTTATAGAGAGGAAGGAAGAGGGATAGAGAGCCAGAAACATCGATGAGAGAGAAACATCAATCAGCTGCCTCCTGCACACCCCCTACTGGGGATGTGCCTGCAACCAAGGCACATGCCCTTGACCGGAATCGAACCCGGGATCCCTGAGTCCACAGGCCGACGCTCTATCCACTGAGCCAAACCAGTTAGGGCAACCTCAAAATCTTTTTAAAAATAATTTGTTATGTTTCAATTACAGTTGATATACAATACTAGAGGCCCGGTGCATGAAAATTCATGCACTGGAGGGGGTGTCCCTCAGTCCGGCCTGCCCCCTCTCACAGTCTGGGAACCCTCAGGGGTGGGAGGCGACCCAGAGATCAGGGGAAGGCGACACCCCATCACACCTCTGCTGCTGCCACTGCAGGTAGCACAAGCCTCGGCCAGTCCTGGTTACCTGAGCCTCAGCCGGCCCTGGGCGGCTGGGCAGCTACCATCCAAGGCTTGCCTGCACCTCGGGCCGGCCCTGGGCAGTTGGGCAGCCACCATAAGGGCAGTCAATTATCATATTCCCTCCTTATTGGCTGTGGGCACCGCCATCTTTGCAACTGCATGAGGGTCAATTAGTATATTCCCTCTTTATTAGATAGGATTATATTAGTTTCAGGTGTACCATCCAGTGGTTAGACATTTATACAACTTATGAAGCAATCATCCCAATAAATATAGTATCCATCTGACACTATACATAGGTATTATAATATTATTTACTATATTCCCAATGCTGAACTTTACATCCCCATGACTATTCTCTAACTACAATTCGTACTTATTAATTCCTTCAAATTTTTCATCCATCTCCCCAATGCCCCTCTTTTGAGCTGCTTCCCCAGTGCTGGAGCACAGGGGAAGTGAGTTCTAGTAAGTCCACATGTGAGCCCTTTAAAAGGAACTGCCTGGGGCTCCAGCAGCCTCCATCTCACTCAGCCACAATCCCCACTGGTTTTCACAGCCAGTAGTTATGGGGACTTCTCTTCCTGGCACCGGAACCCTGAGCTAGAGGAGCCTGGTGTGGAGCTGGGACACGTTACTCCTCGGGGGCGACCTCTACAGCTGAGTTATCCCTCCCAGTTCTTAACTACGACACATGGGTGTGAGACAAGCCCTTTTCATGATTCTGCCCTTCCTACCAGACTTAATGTGGCTTCTTCTCTACATCCTTAGTTATAGGACTTCTGTTCAGTTAGACTTCAGGTGGTTCTGAATGACAATTGTTCTGTAGTTTAGTTGTAATTTTGATGTGGCTGTGGGAGGATGCGGGTATCAAATTTAGCTACTCTGCCATCTTAACTGGAAGCCCCTAACTTCCAGTTCTTATATCAGCTCTTCAAAATACGTATTACTGTCACCATACTACAGATGAGGAAATCAGACCTCATAGAGACTGAATCATTTACTCCGTTCCAAACACCAACCAAACACATACTTTCCATCACATCACATCCAAACAAACAACACACAAACAAAAATAGCTCCTTAGGAAAATCATTCTCTAGGTATGCACCACAAAAATGTACATATCCTGGCCAAATGTTCCTACCAAAATAATGCATATTAAAAAAAAGATGAGTATAAAATGTTCCCTCTCTCAGCTGTGGCTCACTTAGCACTGACCCAGTCTTTCTCTCTTGATATATTACAAAATCAGTAAGTCGCAGCTACTGTTTCAAATTTGCAACAGTGTTTTAGGCTGCCCCCATTGCTATTTTAAGCCTTTGCCTCTATATAAGCACATCAACTGCTCATACACTCGGGTCTAAAGGTCTATTCTTTGCTTCCTCTCCCACATCTGTTTCTCCTTCTGCTCTCCACTGCACCCCCACCTCTTCACCAAATGACAGACTGACAGACATGGCTAATATACCTTCTTTAAACATCTGCTTTATTACTGTTGAGTGACTGCCCTATGAATAGACAGGGTTTTTTTCTTATCTTTCACTTAGGAATTCAGATGGTCTGATTAGAAAGCTGTACTGCTTAGAGGATCCTGACAGATGTCTCTTACTTTCTTTTAAGACCACCATGAGTGGTTAGGCATTCCACTCAGACAATTTTCAGTAGTGGAACAGCTGTCTGTTTAGGTACCTGGGTAGGTCAAACATGCATTTAGCTCAGGAATCCCACCTCCACACCCAAGGCTTTTTCTCCTGGGAAATAAATGGACAAAGAACCATTTATTATGTAAATGTTATGAGTATGTTAAGGGTCAGTTGTTGCAATTGTATAACGGAGTGACTACTGAGAAGACTGTTGGTAGAACTAAAAAGTAAAACCCAGAGAAACCTAAAGGCAGATAAAAAGGAAGAAAGAAATCCCTAAATACTAAACAGAAAAATACAAGGAAGAGCATGGGTATCATGAAATAACACACTTATTTTTTGTAAATGTATAACTATTTTAAAGATTCCTTATGGAAATAATTGAAAATTGAACATTTTGGGTTCAAATATCAAAGGTAATTTCAGATTCAGGGATACAAATGAAGTACATACTTTAAAAATATTTATTAATACACTCTTAGTTTGAATCTTTCAGGAAAGAAAAATATTACTCATTCCGACTTCATGTAAAGTATTACATTCTGAAAAAAAATCTGTTACATCAGAGAGTTCTAGAATATTATGTGAAGAAATTTAGGCTCAGAAGAAAGAGTAGTAGAAAGTGTTAATAGGAAATGAGTAAAGATGAAGTGTAAAAGGGGACAGCAGGGCAGTCATCAGTGACCCTGCCAATTATTTTAGGGGACGTCCTTTATCTCTTTCCCTCAGCCGACCAATCACTAGCCACTCTTACCTTCTTTCTGCCCTTCCCCTGCACTAAGCTCATCAGCTTTGAGAGAGTCCATGTTCTCCACCAGTGACTTTCTCCTTCTACATCTTCCCTTGTGTGTTTCCCATGTTCAGTTGTTTCCTCACATGCACCTGAAACTTAAGTTGCATGACTCAGCATACAACTTAAATGTGACCTCCCAAAGGGGGTTCCCTAACCATGCTATTCAAAAGCTCCCCAACCACTCTCTCACACACATAAGCTCCACTTATTATCACTGTTTCACATTTTCTTGACATTTTTCATCTTTTGTTTCTGAAAACCTGTCGCCTTCACCACTGTATTTTTAGCACTTAGCCCATAATAGGTGCTCAGTAAAAGTTTACTGAATGAATCAAATAAAGATAAAAGTAACAAGGAATCAAATAAAGATAACAGTATTCATTTTCTTAATTGTGGGACAATTGCTCCCAAAACACAAAGCCTCCACATAGAGCTAAATTGGTAAATGCATTTCCTGGGTAAGAATAGGCTGTAGAACAGGTATGACCTGATATGCTTTTTCAGTGTCTGGAAGAGATTCTGGAGAATGGTGTACTTCCATCATAGGGGACCAGACATAGAGGATTTACAATGCAGTTGGCTGAAGCAGAAGTGCCTGACTGAGTGCAACTAGCTCTAATAAAGCCAGAGAAAGAGATGCTACCCCCACCCCAACTGCCTTTCAATGGACTAATTCTGCACCCTAGAATACATTGCCCGATGGATATCAGGCTTTCGCCAGTTTAAACAGAGCACTTACTCATATTTTTAAGGAGAAGAAAAGGTTAAATGAGTGGATAGAATTTCAAAGTGTGCATTCCAGTACTTTCACCTGTGAGATTGCAACAGAAAGTATCTTCCCTCTCTGAAGATGTGAGGACATGGAATAAGGCTCCCCGGTAATGAGCGCTGGCTCACAGTATATGCTCCAAAATAGTTAATGAATATTTTATTTAAAAAAATAGAAACAAAATCTCAGAAAGTTAAGGAATGAGATCAAAGATGGAATGTAAAACATTCTGTGGTCCCTGTTCCTTTGTCTGTAAAAACAAAACAAAGGAATAGAGACAAAATAAGAAGTCTGCACAAATATAATCATCCATATTGAGTACATCACAGTGTTACATGACAATGTCCTTTTATGCATGTTAATAACTGGTGAGCTTCTTGAGAATAGGGACAAAGTCTTTCATCTTTTGAACCCGACACCTTTCCTCCTCACTGTCTGGAACATCATAAAAACTCAATAATACTTTTAATTGAATTGATTATATTCAATATTAATATAACCAATATTATATTAATGTGGCCTATTGAGTTTCTTCAGAGAGCTAGAAAATGGATCATATAATCTGTACCAATTTAGGGGACATTTGCAAAGTGAAAAAATTCAATGAAGTATATGAACACATTTTCTAACAATTTGGATGAGTCACAACTATGAAAAAATCAATAAGAAGTCATACAGCCCAATAAAAAGTGGGCAAAATGTTTCAATAGATGGTTTATCAAAGATTTGTGAATGGTAATAAACACATGAAAACATGCTCAATATTATTTTCCATGAAGCAAATGGCAAACCCTCAATTAGATACCACTACATATCTAACAGAAAGGGTAAAATGAAAATGACTCACCATACCAAGTTTTGGTGAGGATGCAAAAAACTACAGCTTTCATACATTCCTAGAGAGAATGTAGAATGGTACAACTGCTTTGGAAACCACTTTGATAGTTTTTTTAAAAAGTTAAACATATACATACTGTATAATCCAGTCATTCCACTTCCAGGTATTTGATCAAGAGAAAAGAAAGCATATGTCCATGCAAAGTCATGCACATGAATAGCTATAGATATTTCATTAGTGCCCAGCCGGCATGCCTCAGTGGTTGAATGTCAACCTATGAACCAAGAGGTCGCAGTTCAATTCCCAGTCAGGGCACATGCCCAGGTTACGGCTCGATCCCCAATGTAAGATTTGCAGGAGGCAGCCAATCAATGATTCTCTCTTATCATTGATGTTTCTATTTCTCTCTCCCTCTCCCTTCCTCTCTGAAATCAATAAAAATATATTTATAAAAAAAAGAAATTTCATTAGTAATAACCATAAACTAGAAACAAACCAAATACCAATTAACAACAGTTTGGAGACAAACAAACTGTGATATATTTATACAATGGACTACTACTCAGCAGTAAAAAAATAATAATAATAATAACAACACAGTATTGATACATACTACAACATGGATGAATTTCAAAATATTTATTTTGTTTGAAAGAAGCTAGAACCCATACACATATCCCCAAAGTACATGCCACACAATCCCATTTATATAAAGCTCTAGAAAATGCAAACTAATCTATGGTAACAGAAAGCAGACCAGTGGTTTTCTGGGGAAGGGAGAGAAGAAAAAGTGGTGAAGAACAGATTACTAGGGTACAGGTGGAAATTTTAGAGGTTTGATGTATATGTTCTCTATCTTTATTGTAACTGCTAGTGACCCGGTGCACAAAATTCGTGCACATTAAAAGGGGATTAATTAGAGGAAATAATTTAATATTGCTATTTGCCCTTTCTCTATAATACACGTGTCAGAGATGAAAGAAAATTAGTAAAATGTATATGAAATCCTTCCTCCTGTCAGAGTCTGGGGCTCACCACGAGACCCAGAGTCAAGTCCCCGCCCACCCACATGCACCTCAAAATCGCGTGAGACCCAGACCCAGCTGCCCCTCCCCCCCGCATTGGGCTAGATCCAGACCCAGCCAGTCCCACCTTTGTCAAGCCCTGCTGGGCAGGGAGCATAGCCTCAGGTCCCCTGGCCTGGCGCCAGGATGGGGGGGCGTGGCCTGAGGTCCCCCAGCACAGACCGGGGCAGTGGGGGAAGCCCTGCCAGGTGGGGGACACAGCCTGAGATCCCCTGTCAAGCCCCACCAGGAGGGGGGTGCAGCCTCAAGTCCCCCGTCAAGCCCTGCTGGGCGGGGGCGGGGCCTGAGTTCCCCCAACCCAGCACTGGGGGTGCTCCATGGGGTCACCTGTCAAGCCCTGCTGGGTGGGAGGCATGGCCTGAGGTCCCCTGTCAAGCCCAGCCATGCAAGCGGGCGCAGCCTCAGGTCTCTGCCCTGGTGCTGGGGCAGGGGGTGCAGCCTGAGGTCCCCTGTCAAGCCCCGCTGGGCGGGGGGTGTGGTCTGAGGTCCCCAGCCTGGTGCCGAGGTAGGGGGCATGGCCTGAAGTCCTCTGTCAAGCCCCACCTGGTGGGGGGGGCGCAGCCTGAGGTCCCCCGGCCTGGCGCTGGGGCAGGGGGAGCAGCCATAGGTCCCCTAGCCCAGCACCAGGACGGGAAGCGCACCTTGAGGTCCCCTGTCAAGCCCCACAGGGGTGGGGGAGGGCGTAGCCTCAGGGCCCTGCTGATTGCTCGTTAAGGCTCCTTATGGAAACTTGGCCTCAGCTGTGGGTGCAGCCATCTTTGTGATGGAGTGATGGTCAATTAGCATATTCCCTCTTTATTAGATAGGATGTTTTCACAGGTATAGTCATATGTCAGAATTCATCAAATGGTAAATTTTAAATTTGTGTAGTCTTTTACTAGTACCTGAATTATATATATATAGTATATATATCAAATGCATTCTAATTTATGTTTTCTATAATAATACATTGTAGTAACTATTAAAAAAACTATTTTAATTCACTGCATCTAAGATATTACAGTTACATTACAAGGTAAACCATCTTAAAATAGAAAACTTCATGTATAAAACTAAATATAAAAAGTAGAAGAGGATATAGAAATTAAAAATGTTCTTAACTACCAATGCTTTATAAAAATGAACTCTCTAGTCTTTTTTAAAAATTTATTGATTGATTTTGAGAAAGAGATGAAAGGAGTGAGGGAGAAAGAGAGAGACAATGGTTTGTTGTTCCACTTATTTATGTATTCACTGGTTGATTCTTGTCCATGCCTTGACCAGGGATCAAATATGCAATCTTGGTGTACCAGGATGACATTCTAAGTTACCTGGCCAGGGCTTAACTATATAGTCTTTAAAGTTGAGCACCAGTGAAGAGACTATTATGGCAGTAAAAGAAAAAAGGTTTCATTCATAATATCCCATAAATGAAATCAACATCATACCTTTTAGATTAGAATGTAGAAGACATAAATAGTTTGACTTCAGTGAATACTCCTTTTCCTCCTCTAGAATATGTGGAAAATTAAAACTAACATGTGGAGTTGAAGTGTTACATTAAGTTGTTTATAAAATGTACCTACTACAGACTGGTAAAACAGCCAATGTTAAGTAAATATTCGTCCCTTCCTCCATCTCATTATGAGCACATAAACTCATATGTGCATGACCACAGAGAAAATGTTTATGGTAGCAAAGAGAAAGTTGAATACTATCACATTTTATTATTCTAAGCCACATCCTTTGCATTAAATAAGGAGCAAATTATGCATAATATTCTAAATAAGACTTTATGAAGTTTAAAATATGTACCATGCAAAATTCCCTTTGACATGAATAAATCTCAGTTCAGAGTAAGAGAGAATAATTGTAGTGGACAGGTGAAAAGGCTGTGGATAAAGTCCTAATTCTCCACAGCTTTTAGGGTCTATATCTAAAGATGTCACCTTAGTTACCAGAGGGAGAAAACAGTTTTTTCCAAATGAAAAAGAATAAAGTTGCATTTGCATAATATTTTAAATAAACTACAGTGATTTGACCTTGGTTTAAGGATGCACTATCCTATCTAATAATAGAGTAACGTGTAAATTACCATCACTCCGCTACGCCCACGATTGGGCGGCGGGAGGCTGGGGGGCGGGACTCGGGGTGGCCTATCCGGCCATTGAGAGGCACGGATCCGCTGCCACTGAGGGGGGCTACCCTGCTTGTTGAGAGGCGCAGGGGGCGGGACTCCCGCCCCCTGTGCCTCTCAATGGCCAGATCCGCGGCCGCTGAGGGGGCCCTTGAGTCCCGCCCCCTGAGCCTCTCAACAGCAGGGTAGCCCCCCTCAGCGGCCGCGGACCATCAAAAGTGTGGGAGCTGGGTGCCTGTCTGCTCCGGCACCAACGGACAGGCACCCAGCTCCACTGCGAAAAGCGAAAGCGTGTAGGGGACCCTACACGTGCATGATTCAATCATGCACTGGGCCTCTAGTCCTGTCTAATAATAGACAAATATGCAAATTGACCACACCTCCGACACACCCACAAACCACGCCCACAAACCACGCCCACCATCCAATCAGAACGAGTATGCAAATTAACCCAAACCAAGATGGCTACAGCCACAGAAGGCAAGGTTTCCTAGGTAACAGAGGAAGCCAAGCTTTCCGCCTGCCCTAGCCAGGCCTAAGCCTCCACTCAAGCTACAAAGTTTCAATTATAGAAGGTAAACAAATTCAAACAAATGGCAGCAGAATGGAGCTTGAGAGTGCAGGCCAGGGTTGCCGCTGGCAACAGGGGAAGCAAAGCTTTCCGCACACCCTGGCCGGGCCCACCCGCTTAAGGCAACAAAGTTTCAATTGTAACCCCAACACAAATGGATGCCGGCCGGCCTCGGAGGGAGCCCCAGGCTTGGCTCTGCTCCAGGCTACAAAGTTTCAATTGTAGAAGGAAAATAAATTCCAGATACCAGGGCCTCCACTTGGGTCGCCAGGGGGCGTGGCCGGCCTGCAAACCACCATAGGACCCTCGCTCAGGCCACCCCACACCCCAAGGAAAACCCCACCTGATCCGGGACGCCCTTCAGGGCAAACCAGCTGGCCCCCACCCCTGTACCAGGCCTCTATCCTATCTAATAAAAGAGTAATATGCAGATTGATCATCACTGCAACACACAATATAGCTGCCCCCATGTGGTCAAAGATCCTGCCCCCATGTGGACACAAGATGGCCACCACAAGATGGCCAGCAGGAGAGGGCAGTTGGGAGGCACCCGGCCTGCAAGGGAGGGCAGTTGAGAGGGACCAAGCCTGCAAGGGAGGGCAGTTGGAGGTGATCAACCCTGCAGGAGAGGGCAGTTACGGGTGACCAGGCCGGCAGAGGAGGGAAGTTGGGGGCAAACAGGCTGGCAGCAGAGTGGTTAGGGGGTGATCAAGCTGGCAGGCAGAAGCGGTTAGGGGCAATCAGGAAGGCAGGCAGGCAAGCAGTTGGGAGCCAGCAGTCCTGGATTGTGAGAGGGATGTCCGACTGCCCGTTTAGGCCCGATCCTGGTGGGATCGGGCCTAAACGGGCAGTCGGACATCCCTCGAGGGGTCCCAGATTGGAGAGGATACAGGCTGGGCTGAGGGATAACCCCCCTCCGTGCACGAATTTCGTGCACCGGGCCTCTAGTTGTTTAATAAAAGAAGTAATGCCCTGGCCAGTGTACCTGGGGCATGAGGAAGGCAACCAATCCATGTGAGAGTATCACATTGAAGTTTCTATCTCTCCCTTTCTCTTTCCTCTCCCCTCCTTCCTTCCCTCCCACTGTCTTTAAAAAGCAATGGGAAAACATCCTCAAGTGAGGAGTATCAAAGAAAAAGGAAAAGAAGAAGAAAGCTTATGATAAAGTTTATTAAGAGAACAAATCTCAGATATGGATATTCAATCGGGGAGAAAACCTAGTAGGAAAATTAAACCAACCTACTTGGAATTTCCTGAATAAAAAAATACCTGAGATATTCCTGAACCTATAAAATTCTAAATTCAAGTTTTAAACTCACATATTTACAAAAGAAAACTAAATGTATATGATGAAAATGAAACATGTAAATCCATTCTACTGACTATTCTGATAATGTTTTATTAGAGGTAGTTCAACACAGAGACACACACACAGACACACACATACACACACACACACACACACACACACGACCTTAATTCAGCCCCATAATAAAACAGGCACTACTTACCTCATCTGTGCCCCAAAATCTTTTCAGAAAATGTAGGTTGTGTCTACTTCCAATATTTCTTCTTTAATAGATGAAAGGATCAATTACTTTTGACTCTATAAAAAGAGAGACACAAATTTTGATTTGGAAAACACAAACTCACTTAGAGATAGTTTTAAAAGATATATTATTGCTTAAATTAGTTACCAATTCCTTTTCACTAGATTTTTTAAAAGGTGAAACCCCCCGCACTTAGAGTAACTGGCACAGTGTTTTCCCAACTGAGTAGGTGAATGAATTCTACAAATGTGAGTTTGCCTAAGTTCAAATAGGGCTCCTGTCCGGTCTCTGCCCTGAGATTTCAAAAATGATTTCAATGGGAAATGTCTTGTGAGGAGTAAGTTTAACCTACTTAATTTTTACTATAATTACTACTATTGTGCATTGTTGTACTATCATTTTATTTTGTTTTTAATTTACCAAACTGCTTGATCATTGTCTCCTTTTTACCTTTTATTGCTGTGATTACATTTTCTGTATTCACTAGAGACCCAGTGCATGATTGAATCATGCATGTGTAGGGTCCCCTACACGCTTTCGCTTTTCGCAGTGAAGCTGGGTGCCTGTCCGCTGGTGCACC